>NW_010300881.1:2340-3174 GCF_000700745.2 Antrostomus carolinensis | reverse complement strand
TCCAGGCCAGGATGCCCTTGGCCTTCTTTGCTGGCTCATGTTCATCTGCTTTCAGCCAACACCCCCAGGTCCCTCTCTGCCCGGCAGCTCTCCAGTCACTCCTCCCCAAGCCTGTCACTCTGCCAAGGGTTGTTGAGGCCAAAGTGCAGAACCCGGCACTTGGCCTTATTGAAATTCCTGCAATGAACCTAAGACAACCAGAAGCAGCTTATACTTTGCTTGATTAGAATACATTGCAGTGATTCCCCCGAGATAAAATTCACATCATATGATCCATATGGGGAGGATTTGCCACCGGTGCAGGATGCCTAAGAAGATGGCTAGCTGTTCTGCTAGCCCAGAATGCTGTGGATGAGTCAGCTACTAGGGAATTGCTGAAACTGCACCTAAACTATAAGGCAGTTCTATAGAAAATGCAAAGATTCTTGCCTGGCAGCCAAAAAACTCAAGTTTGTGCTGTTGATACTCAGCCAGGTTTCTACCTGCACTCACTGGGTGCCACCGAGCAGAAACACCACAAGTTCAAGATCGACTTAGTGAGCACACGCAGTCGCTCAGTCTCACGCTAGACATTTCTTCAGGGACTGTTTGGATTCTCCAGCTGAAAGGCTCACCCTTTGGGCAAAAACCTGACATATTCATCTCCAAATAAAAAAAATTAAGGTAAGGTAAACTTTGAAACTCTAAATTGTTAACCCAAGGGTAAAAGCTTTGTGAGAAATGTCGTTAAAAAAACAAGCTGACAGTTAAACTTGTTATTCTAGTGGGGAGAAACCCTCCTCTTTAAGGGAATCACGCCTTTTATTTATGAGAAACTGTTTCCTCAAACTTCAG
>NW_010300881.1:2009-2310 GCF_000700745.2 Antrostomus carolinensis | reverse complement strand
ATTCCTGTTGTCTGCTTTACAGGCACATCCACAAAGGTCTGGGTTGAGATGTTCCGTGGCATCCAGGGGATTTAGCAGCATTGTTTCCATTCATTTTAATAAAAGTTTAAACCCCTGCAACTACTTTCAAAATGTCAGCCTTCCATTCTGTTACGGAGAGCTTAAGGTTCCCAGGAATTTGCTGACATCCTCTTTCATGCTCAGAGGAATGACAAGACATTTTAAAACAGCTGCTTCAAAAGTTAACATCATTTTAAATTAAAGTTTAATCAACTAAATCTGTTCTAGATTTCAACTAGAT
>NW_010300881.1:0-1953 GCF_000700745.2 Antrostomus carolinensis | reverse complement strand
TGCTGTTGTGTATGCCTGAATGCAAACAACATCTTTTAGGAGCCTTTAGTCCAGGAATACTTTGCCTCATCCATTTCCAAGCTTGGTAGAAAAAAAATAAATCTCTGTGCTCCAGATGCAAGCGGTGTGGAAGCTCATGTGCCTTTGGCTGGGGCTTTCAGCAAAGAAAATGGATAGATGTTTCTCACACACGATGGACCTGACTATCAGAGAAGCTGAAAGATCTGCACAAAGCATCCCTTCAGTGTGGTTCCTTCCCCAGTGCGTGCTTTGGCAGGATGCAGGGAGGTCGCTGTGTGCTCCTGAACGAGAGCCCCAATCAATCAGCAGTGGCTGTTCATCTCATAACAGAGCAGAGCAGGGATTGTGCCGGGTTTCAGACAGGGCTTGTTATCCCGCCTCACATATCCGTAATTAAATGCTGTGTCAGACTCAGATTATACCTGCCTAAGAGGAAACTATCCTTCCTCTTCTCTTGGCATCTCATCTCTCTGTTGCTTATGCCATGAATCCCTTCTTCCCTCATCCACACCAGCCACACATTACAAGTTCTTGTATTCCCAGGAAGGATCCCTGGAATTACCAACCTTACCTGTACTCTACAACCCACCAAGATGAGTCACACCAAGGCCCACATCCCTGAGGACTCACCAGTGGGGATTCTTCCTTCCCAAACACCACGATGTGAGTGACAGTGTCCTGCTTCCCCATCACTTGGGCTTTCAGTGTAAACGGGATCTGCACCAAGCTGCGAGGCTTGATAATCTCATGTGACATGGGGCTGGAGTACTGCACAGCAGCATCCTCCTTCTGCTCCTATAAGGGAGAGAATCAAATGCAACTTCAGAGTGACCTTTGAGGAAACTTTGAACTCCTGGACATCTACCGCAACAGCAATTCACCTATGTTTTTAAAAATCCCTAGGAGAAAGCAGAAAGGTGCAAAAGGCAGGAAATGGCCTCAAGTTGCAAAAACTGCTTCACCCAAAGGGCAGTCAAGCACTGGAACAGGCTGCCCAGGGAGGTGGTGGAGTCACCTTCCCTGGTGGCATTTAACAGATGGGTAGATGAGGTGCTTAGGCACATGGTTTAGAGGTGGAATTGGTAGTGTTGGGTTTATGGTTGGACTTGATGATCTCAGAGCTGTTTTCCAACCACTACGACTCTGTGATTCTATAAAACAGGATGCGAGACTTGTACAGACTTAGCATCCTGGGGGTCTGAAAGCCGCTGCATCCACCAACACCCACTCCTGTGCTGGCAGCCTCCCTGCAGCAGCTTTTCACAGCCCTCAAAGGTCTCCTGCATGAAAGCACCCCAAAGACTAGAATATAATGTGCTTCCTAAAGAGTTTAAACTGTTTCCTAATGGTTTTATTCTGGCAAGCTGCTATTTAACTGCTTCCTAAAGTTGATATTCAGGCATGCTTCTATTTAACTCTTCCTAAAGTTGATATCCAGGTAGGCTCCTATTTAGCTGCTTCCTAAAGTTTACACTCGTTCAGGTTACACTCGTCTGTTCTCAGCAAACCTTTAGATTTGAATATAAACCAGTAACTTCTTACCCAAATCCCCTTTTTTCTCTAATAAACCCCTTGATAACATCTGAGAGCAGGAGGTGGATGCAATGCCAAACCTGAGGAAGAACCCTGTAGCAGCCTGGAAGATCGCTGTTGTTCACAAGGGTCAGCATCTGCTGATAAGAGAATTTTAGAAAGCACTGTCCAAACGTCATGATGGGGCTGAGCACTTGCAGCTGAGGAACAACACATCTAGGCAAAGAGAAGACCAAAAAAGGAATTAGAGATGCCAAGAAAATGTAGAATTTGTTTATTCCCCGAATAGTGTGAAATGGAGCATAACACATTTGTCACTGTCAAACAGACGTTGAATACCCACCCCTGCAGCGATAAATTGCCTTTAACTTTTTATTCACTTTTATTTAACAACCTCTT
>NW_010300880.1:0-21318 GCF_000700745.2 Antrostomus carolinensis | reverse complement strand
CTGCTGTTGGTGGCCCCAGAACTGGATACAGGGCCCCAGAACTGGATGCAGTATTCTCCTTCATGCTTCCCAACCTTCTCTGTTTGCTGCCTTAATAAACAAAACTGTTCAGAGAGATGTATTCTGCCCATGTACCCCTCTCTGCTGCCTACAAACCTACTGAAGGAGCTTCCAAACCTCCTTTATATGCTGCTTCTTTTTTCTAAACACTGAACAGTGACATCTTTGTCAAAGGGCATAGCTGGTGACAGGAGGTCTAAGCAGCCCTGGAGGATACAAGGAGAGAGCGTCCCAGTAGTTGTGGCTTGCAGGGACAAGCAGACTCTGCTGTCAGTCTCACAGTGAGGTTTTCTTCCAGCCAGTGCATGCAGTGGGCAGCAAGGGCCAGGAAAGGGCAAGATCTCCAGGCATGAGGCAAATAAACTGGGTGGCTCCCCATGGGCAAAGAGTAGATGGAGAAATGAGTAACATGAGGAGGAGGAGAGCCTGCTTTCTTGTCTGTGGCAGGGTGGAGTTGGCTTGCATGGCTTAGTGGTCTGTTGTCATGGAGATTCCCCCTCTGAGACCCGGGAGTGCTGTTCAGTTGTCCAAATCAGACATCCAGTACCATTGAAAATGCCGTGACTGTCCCAGTGCACCCCTGGCTGTGGGTCTAGAAGGGCACGGTCTTCTGCCTGCCTTCTATCCTACCTGCCAGCAGTTTTTGGATATCTTTGATACCCTCTGAAATGGTGCCAGATGCCTCTGGTCTCCAGCTTCTTCAGCAATGCTTTGGAGAAGACAGCTGGGGGATTATGCATAGGATTGTCATAGAATCATAGAATGGTTTGGGTTGGAAGAGACCTTTAAAGGTCATCTAGTCCAACCCTCCCGCAGTGAGCAGGGACATCTTCAACTCGATCAGGTTGCTCTCAGCCCCATCGAGCCTGACCTTGAATGTTTCCAGGGATGGGGCTTCTACAACCTCTATGGGCAACCTGTGCCAGGGTTTCACCACCCTCATTGTTAAAAAATTTCTTCCTTAAATCCAGTCTAAATCTCCCCTCTTTTCGTTTAAAACCATTTCATAGAATCATAGAATGGTTTGGGTTGGAAGGGACCTTAAAGATCATCCAGTTCCAACCCCCCTGCCAGCAGCAGGGACACCTTCCACTAGACCACGTTGCTCAAAGCCGCATCCAAACTGGCCTTGAACACTTCCAGGGAGGGGGCAGCCACAACTTCCTTGGGCAACCTGTTCCAGTGTCTGACCACCCTCACAGTGAAAAACTTCTTCCTAATATCTAATCTAAACCTCCCCTCTTTCAGCTTAAACCCATTTCTCCTTGTTCTATCACTAACTGCCCTTATGAAAAGTCCTTCCCCAGCTTTCTTGTAGCCCCTTCAGGTACTGGGAGGCCACTAGAAGATCTCCCTGGAGCCTTCTCTTCTCCAGGCTGAACAGCCCCAACTCTCTCAGCCTGTCCTCATAGGAGAGGTGCTCCAGCCCTCGGATCATCCTGGTGGCCTCCTCTGGACTTGTTTTCCCCTTCTCCTTTCACTACAGGTCCTGCTACATGTCCTCCATGGGGACTTTCATTGAACGGCAAGACTACCTTGGGTGGGGAAGGACATGAAAGCTACAAGACAGGGTCTGTTCTAGACAAGAGCTGTTCATGGCATTTGTCATCTTCCCATGGCTGTGTATTTGCTCCACAAAGAAAAATAAAAAAAAGGCCAAGTTAAGAGATGGCTGGAACAAAAAATATCCCAGCCAGTTCTGGGAGCTCCTACTCCAGCTGTCAGATGGGAATGTATTCAATTTTAGTGTGAACTTTACTTCCCACAGGAAAATCCTTTCCTACCTGTTAGCATGATCCCTGGCACTGCCCCAGTCTCCTTGTTCCCTAAGTCTTTTTCATGGGTATGTGCATCCAGTGCAAGTGAGTCCTCCAAATGACATACTAAAATGATGGCAAGGAGATGAGAGGTGTCTGATAGGGAAGTAATGCCAAGGAGATGGGAGACATCTTGGCATTAGATTTCAACTAGTGGCCTGGACCCTTTTGCAGTCAAGGGAAGGAGACAGAAAATATGTAGGAGGTGTTGTAGACATTTATCTTGGGATGAGATGAATGGCTTTCTGGAAATCTCTCTTTCTCTCTGTTGATAAAAGATGGAACTGAGATGATGAGTTTAAATTAGCTTTCCCACTTTTGGACAGCTGAAGTAAGAAAGGAAATCCCATTCAAGGAGACTTGAGTCTACGTCTGTGGCTCCAGAAGAGACTTCTAGACACATGAACTTGAGCTTCAACAAAAAGCTGCAAACAACTGGAGCAAACTCTTACTGTGTCTAGGGCCACTCCAGAGGCTTGGAGATATTGGAAGAGGAAACATTCAACGCAAAACATTCCTTCCAACCCAAAGAGAAAGGTTGTGTGAGGAAACCAAGGGAAAAGGGGTTTATTCACAAAGTTACCTTAAAAGGTGTAGGATGGTTGTCCAGCTTTTAGCTCTCACCTCAAGAGGCAGGACATGCAGACAGTGGGGGTAGAAGCTGTAGGCTTGGTTACCTCTGTAGCTTGGAGATGACTCAAGCCTGCAGTATTCTCTTTCCAACAGGGTGTCCATATGAGACTGTGTTCATAACCCAGTCTGCTGGCACCCGGCCACCCTGTATGACTGAGGAAGTATGTCTGTCTGCAGGGATCGAACCTTGGTGTTATCCTCTCCAAGCCACCCTTTGAGCTAGCAGACAAGAGTCTTCCTGACATGCTGGCATGTCTCGGGAGATGTTTAGAGTGTTAGATATCCTGCATAGCAGCCCCTACAGAAGAATCTCAGAGCTTTGTCTCCTCAGTTGGCTTGAGGTGGTTAATGTGTTTGCCTGTGATGTTCAATGGCCAAGGTCAAGCCCTTCCCTTGTCTATCAAAGTCTATCAAAGAAGGGATTTGAACCCACAAGAAGAGGTTTGAACTCACAATAAAGGGTTTGAACCTACAAGAATGGATTTGAACCCACAAGAAGAAGTTTGAACCCACAAGTAGGGGTGTGAACTCACCTGAGCACTTTCCTGGGTGACAGGAGAGGGCACAGTGACTGGTTTTAGTTGGGTGTTGTGGTCTGAGCCAACATGTGGAATGGTGTGTTGGAGGCAGGGGAAGATGGAAGAGGAAATTATAAATCTTTTGGTGGCTTCGACTTGTCACCAGTGTGGGATGGGCCCTCCTGTGTCTGCCTGCTGTTGCTTACCTGCTTAGGGGACTCAAATGCCTGAAGTTTTAGACTAGGATTTGAGGGATTTACATCCTAGACTGAGATGCTTAGTGTAAGCTGTGTCTTTTTAACCAGTCAGGGCTTAACTTTGGAAGCAAAGGGCAACCTGAGTCAGACTCAGAGTTTGTAATGGAGGAGTTATGACAAATCATAGAATCATAGAATGGTTTGGGTTGGAGGGGACCTTAAAGATCATCCAGTTCCAACCCCCCTGCCAGCAGCAGGGACACCTTCCACTAGACCAGGTTGCTCAAAGCCTCATCCAACCTGGCCTTGAACACTTCCAGGGAGGGAGCATCTACAACTTCCTTGGGCAACCTGTTCCAGTGTCTGACCACCCTCACACCAAAGAACTTCTTCCTAATATCTAATCTAAACCTCCCCTCTTTCAGTTTAAACCCATTTCCCCTTGTTTTGTCATTAACTGCCCTTATGAAAAGTCCTTCCCCAGCTTTCTTGTAGGCCCCTTCAGGTACTGGGAGGCCACTATAAGATCTCCCTGGAGCCTTCTCTTCTCCAGGCTGAACAGCCCCAACTCTCTCAGCCTGTCCTCACAGCAGAGCTGCTCCAGCCCTCGGATCATCCTGGTGGCCTCCTCTGGACTTGTTCCAGCTGCTCCAGGTCTCTCTTTGTTGGGGGCTCCAGAATTGGACGCAGTATTCCAGGTGGGGCCTTACGAGATCGGAGTAGAGGGGGAGAATCCCCCTCTACTGGGAAATCCCAGCTCCTTAAGATGCCAGGTGGGACACTGAGTTCTGTGATCTCAGTTTTATGAGCAGGAAATCTCTCAGTGCCTCTTCTAACTGGTTGCTAAAGGTAGATCTCCAACATCTCTGCAAATTTAGGAGGTGACATATGGTATGTCCCATGATGTCTGAGGTCCTAACTCCTGTGAAGGGCAAGGCAGGACTTGTAGGGGCAGGAGGTCTAACATTGTTAGGCTGCATCTGGGGACTGTACCTGCAAAAGGGCTCTTTTGAACATGTGCACAGGTAGCTGGCACATCCCTTAGCTGCAGAGCAATTCCCCTAAGCCATGACCAACAGCAGCTGGTCAGCAGGTCGCAGGGAAGACAGGTCACTTGAACATGGGGCAATGTGAAGAGCAGGGTTTCAAAAGCAGGAGGCTGGCTGTGGCACTTCACATAAGCTATGGAGACCTTGCTGGGGAGAAGCAGATGGTGGGAGGGGGTTACTAGGGAGGAGCTGGGGAGAAAGGACATTTTGGGCTAGCAGTGTAGACAAAGAGGACATCCCTTTGTTTCTCAGCTGACCCTAGTGTACACTGAGGATTTTTTGCTTCAATCAATAACTGCAAAATCCCCAGCTGCATTTCCTTCAGCTCCTCAACAACCACAGCATCTGCTCTGCTCCTGTTTAAGAGCAGATCCCTAGAGTGCAGAAATCTCTTCCAGGCCCATCCCAACAGGCATCTGCACCATCTTTCCCAGCCAATTCTGCAGCATCTGACACACAGCTTGAGCTTACCCAACCACTCTTGCCACACACCTTCTTTTTTGGAAGGAAAAGTTCCATGTTCTCCATTGCCCAGGATCTTTGCCTCACTGAACAAGGTTAAATCCTCCTTCCAGGAGGCAATGCTCTGCAAGATCAGAGAAGGTAGGAGGAAACAGAGGAGCCAAAGACAGGGCTTTGGAGACAGCGTGCAATGCCAGCAGGGAGAGGTTGCATGTTTGCACTTCGGAGAAGCATTTGGGCAGTAAATGACAGAGGTGCTGAATTATTCCACAGGAGAGGGAGGGGATGTGAACGCAGAAGGGGAAAATCCATTCATTCATCACAGAAATCAATAGCCCACACGTGTCATTTAAGCTGGCCTTGCCCTGGAGAAGTGCAAGATGGAAGAGACCTCTACTGCTTTGCTGATGAGAGCAGAAACTCTGCCTGGGCTCAACCAGAGGAAGGTGCCTAAAGGGATTATTCAGTGGTGACTCCTGAGTCACGTCTAGATCAATGCGTTCAGCAATTTATTGGTGCTTCTGGGATATATCTCGTCTAAGCATTTACGATAGTCAATGTTAATGCAAACATCCTCCACGCAGTGCAGGGCAGCTGCCTTGGCTGTATCAGGCATGCAGGAGGCATTCGATTGGGCTGGGGAAGCATTTTGAGTAGCAGGAGGTCAAAAGGACGGGTGTGAAAATGAAAAGCTTTATTTTCTTTTGTATGAAGTCTGCACCTTGCAAAAGGAGACGAGGAGCCCATCCAGCAAGGCCAGGGAGACAAGGACCTCCTGAATTGGCAGTTGGACTAGATGATCATTGTAGGTTCCTTCCAACTGAAATATTCTATTCTATTCTATTCTATTCTATTCTATTCTATTCTATTCTATTCTATTCTATTCTATTCTATTCTATTCTATTCTATTCTATTCTATTCTATTCTATTCTATTCTATTCTATTCTATTCTATTCTATTCTATTCTATTCTATTCTATTCTATTCTATTCTATTCTATTCTATTCTATTCTATTCTATTCTATTCTATTCTATTCTATTCTATTCTATTCTATTCTATTCTATTCTATTCTATTCTATTCTATTCTATTCTATTCTATTCTATTCTATTCTATTCTATTCTATTCTATTCTATTCTATTCTATTCTATTCTATTCTATTCTATTCTATTCTATTCTATTCTATTCTATTCTATTCTATTCTATTCTATTCTATTCTATTCTATTCTATTCTATTCTATTCTATTCTATTCTATTCTATTCTATTCTATTCTATTCTATTCTATTCTATTCTATTCTATTCTATTCTATTCTATTCTATTCTATTCTATTCTATTCTATTCTATTCTATTCTATTCTATTCTATTCTATTCTATTCTATTCTATTCTATTCTATTCTATTCTATTCTATTCCATTCCATTCTATTCCATTCTATTCTATTCTATAAACCAACAACCCCCACACCGATTTCCCCCACTAGCTTGGGGACAGTCACTTAACCTCTCTGCCTCCATTTCTGCACCTAACTGTGCGTGAACATCATTCCCTTGGGCTGGGCTGTAGGATCCTAAACCTCACAGCCCAGATGCTGTTCACTGGTAGAAAGCTCCTGTGACTGCATTTGTGTCACTTGGATAAACTGTCTGCCGGCACGAGAAGACTCAGCTGTACCCAGAGGGTGGTGGAGCAAGGACATGATCAGGTGGCTTCACTTATTAAGCTCCAAGCAGAAAACTGCTTTTAAATTAGTAGGAGAAAAGAGGAAAAAAAGAAAGATTACTGTAATACTGGGTAATACTGTACCTGGGCTGTTTCTTCTCCTGAACATAGAAACATAGAATCACAGAATGTTGTGAGTTGGACCCACCAGGATGATGGAGTCCAACTCCTGTCCCTGCACAGGACAATCCTAAGATTCAGACCACATCCCTGAGGGCCTTGGCCAAATGCTGCTGGAATCTTGTCAGACTTGGTGCCATGAGCACCTCTCTGGGGAGCCTGTTCCAGTGCTCCACCACCCTCTCTAGGTGAAGAACCTTTTCCTCATGGCCAACCTCACCCTCCCCTGCCACATCTTCCTGCCATTTCCTCTGCTCCTGGCATTCGTTGGTGGCCAGAGAGAAGAGATCAGTGCCTGCCCCTCCTCTTCCCCTTGGGAGGAAGTTCTAGACTGCTAGATGACCACTAGAAAGCAGCCCTCTTTGTCATGTTATTTAGAGTCAGTTTTAATTAGGAGTTACCTATTAAATGAAACATCTGCAAGTGCAGCCACCCATAGGCTCCTGCGTAGCTTGACTTGTTTCGTTGTATTATAGATCCTTACTGGGAGCCCCCAAGCCCCCAGCAGCTGGAAGAAATAGTGCAAATAGGCAAAGCTTCTGGCAGGCTCATGGTTAATCACAGGACTGGGAGTAGACTTGTAAAATAACTGCAAGTAAAGCATGGAAGGATGCTCATGTGAACTTCCTAAGCATGCCAAGAGGGGAAAGGGGTGTTTCTGCAGGGATCAGCACAAATGCACTGAGGTAAGGGCTCCTATACCTTCCAAAAGTGCTGTGTCTCCTCTCCTGATGGCTTATGACATCCTTGTGGCCTTTGAAAAGCCATTGTGAGGGGATGGTGAGGTTCTTTTGATTCTCTTATACCCGATACCTCAAAAGCCCCAGGAGACTGCAACGGCCAAATGCAGCGCGGCGTGTGTGTGTTTGCAAGACTGCTGTTGTACTTATAGCCCCCTTAAAGAACAGAGTACGTACACGCTTCAGAACCCGCCAGTACATTTCCTCTGGCCAGGAATAGCTGATGAGTAATACAAAGCGGCAGAGGTAATAAATATTAAAGAGCTGGAAAATGTTAAAGTGCACGGGCAGTGGAGCTGACACGCACGGTGAATGTGAAGTGCTGAGATACATCGCTTTTCATCCTTTCGAGAAGGAAGACACGTAGAAAGTATTTTCTCTTAATAATGTGTTGAAAAGCATCGTGCCTTTCAGTGACCTTGTGATCTCCTGCCCCATCCCAGGACTCATCACCTTTATGGGCCCTTTATGGGTCCAAGAAATGGTTTTCCTGATGTGATGTTCCTGGACCAGTGGAGACAAAGCCAGTGGGAGGAAGGAGATGTGACACCAAGCATCTGAGGAGCTTATGTAGTGATAAGGTCTTGTTCCCCAGGAAATTATATGGCTAAAAGATGGCAGATTAGGATTAAGCATCTCATGGTGGGTGCATGGAAGGTGACACATGGCAGTTTGTGAATGGTATCCATCTTGGCCATAACAAAAGGGCATTGGATTTGAGGCATAGAATCACAGAATCATAGAATCATAGAACCATAGAATGGTTGGGGTTGGAAGGGACCTTAAAACTCATCCAGTTCCAACCCCCCTGCCATCAGCAGGGACACCTTCCACTAGACCACGTTGCTCAAAGCCTCATCCAACCTGGCCTTCAACACTTCCAGGAAGGGGGCATCCACAACTTCTCTGGGCAACCTGTATCAACTCTTGGGTCCTGTAAATGCTCTGAACTCCTCCATGCCCCTCTCAGCCCATAGTGTGGTTGTTTCCCAGCAAGAGCTGATGGTGATGGGATTCAGATGCCATTTCTGTGCTGGAGTTTCCTTCTAGTCCCTATCTGATACCAAAGATCCCTGCTCCTCCCACCAGATAGAATTATATAAGGGCCATGGGGTAAAGAACCCACCCCACATTCTTCCTCCACCTGGGTAAAGCCAAAATAGCCATGAAAACCTTTCTACCCCCTTTTCTGGCCCCCAGCAGGGTGCTTATCAAGGTGCAGCTGGATGGGGCTGGCTGTGGCAAGATGACAAGGGTTAAACTCTTTCCTGGCAGGCTGGGAGGACGCCGTGTGATTTCTGAGAGCCCTGCACACCCGAAGAGGAAGGCAGGCCCTTGCTAATGTATGCGCAGCGTCTGTGAAACTAAAAATAGCTGGGATCTGAGGCTGTTCTTCCAGGATTTCACAGGCGCTCACCCAATTTTTAGCTCCTTCTTCTCAAACGGATGGCAAAACGAAGGCGACAGACTCAACTCTCGTGCAAAAGCCGCCGCGTCAGGAGCCTTGTTCCAGGGATGCTTTTGACCTCTGCAGCACAGACAAGCTGAGGATGTGCTGTTGAACTTCTAGTCCCAGGTCTGTGATGGTCCCTTGCAAGGCTGGATTGGACCCCAGCGTTCCTGATCACTGGTGAGCAGTGCCCAGAGGATTTCCTGGCCCTGGGGAGCCCTGAAGCTTTGTTCTGTGGTGGTGTGTGCTGGGAAGGGGATGCAAGTGGTTGGGAGACCATGTTGCAGCTGGCAGCAAGCCTACAGCTCTGACCCTGGCAGCTCTGCAGCAGGCAGGGGCTTCTTTTCAGCCTCATCAGATCCTCAGGAATCAGCTTTCCTTTTCCTAGGCAGGGTCCTCTCCCCCTAAACTGCTCCTGGCTGGTGTTTTCCTGGTGTACTGTTAAAAAAAAATCCCCTCTCACTGATAGAGTCTCTCCTGGAACATCCACCTCCTTAGCTCTACAAAGCCACCATCCATAGGGGTTAGGAGAAGCACTGCTGTATGGAAAAGTCCTGTCTAGTGATTTCATATCCTGCTTCAGCATCAGTGACCTTGAGGGCCAGGGAGAGAGTAAATGCTGTAAATTCAGTCAATACTATCCTAGAATCCATATCAGTTCCCATACCATTTCCCTGATCTCCCAGAGGGAGATGTGACCCCCTCGTCTTCCCCAGCAGCCAGAGCCTGGGAATAGGAAGTGTTTCCCTCT
The DNA here is from genome assembly GCF_000700745.2 of Antrostomus carolinensis. NCBI lineage: Eukaryota > Metazoa > Chordata > Aves > Caprimulgiformes > Caprimulgidae > Antrostomus > Antrostomus carolinensis. The sequence goes on along the minus strand of NW_010300880.1, from coordinate 11,803 downwards.
GAGTGAGGGAACCAGCTCCCAGTCATCTTCCTCTTTGGCTCTGGGGTCCACATAACTTTTTAAGGGTTTAGACCACAGGCAACCTGCTGTCTCCGTTCAGATCTTTGGACCTATGACCCTAAATTGGTCTGTTAAATGAATTAGGATGTGGGAAACCCTTGGAAGAGGAAACCACCACACTATGCCTCCATCTCCAGGGGACTCACAGCTAGATAAAGCTATTGGTTTCCCTTCTGCTCCTCTGCATCTTCCACCAGCATCTTGGAGGCTTGCAGACAGCTGTGAGGAGATGAAGATGTGTCCCTGTCTTTGACTGGCCTCCCAGAGCAAAGTAAACTTCTCTCCTGAGATATCCTGTGGCTCTGGGGAGTCCACGTGATGCCAAATCACCTCTCAAGACCATCTGGGTTAAATACTGCAATGTGACCCATCCTATAGAAAGAGGAAGGTGACTATTCCTGTGTGTCCCTGCAGCACCATGCCCTTGAATACGCACATTCTGGGAGCCCTCAGGCATTTCTGTGGATTTTCCCTGAAACTTCTCATTCTTGGAGCCATGACAAGTCCATCAAAAGTCCTCCACTTACTTTCAAGGCCTTTGGCTGCATCTGTTCCTGTAGGGCTTCCTGGACTGGGACCAGTTTTATTTCCAAAAGGAGAGCCTTGACATTAAACCCTATTAGTTCAAACACACTTGAAGCAAAAATTCAGTCTGAGTTCAACTTCTTCCTTTCTGTGTAAAACTATTTAACAGCTTTGATTTAAAACAGAAGGCTTTGCTGGAGGCGATAGCACTAGGTGTTGGACTGTACTTTAAGTAAATAAGTATGTGTAAAATAGGAAAGGGACTGGGGCTTAAGTATTCAAAACTAATTTGGGGAGAATCTGTGATAAAAGAGGGCATTTGGCTCAGTGGTATGATGCCAGACCATCCCACATGTGATAGATGCCATGACATGTCTCTGCAGCACCCATCACTTTTGCTACCCTCTCCAGCAGCTCCTGCTACCCTGACTGCTTCTCTACTCAACACAGAGATGCTTCCCACATTCAAATCAAAAAAAGAGCATTCATACCCTGGTGCTGAAAAGGTCTTTGTTTGGTTGTTTTATTTTGTTTTGGGGTTTTTTTCTGTTTTAGGACTCCACATCTCACAAAATAATTGACAAGTGAAAACAAACATGATTTCATAGAATCATAGAATCATTTGGTTGGAAAAGACCTTTGAAATCATCAAGTCCAACTGTACCTGTCCACTACTAAATCATATCTCTGAGCAACATATCTACCCATCTTTTAAATCCCTCCTGGGATGGGGACTCCACCACCTCCCTAGGCAGCCAACATTTCTACAAGCCTGGCTCAAAACTGTAGTAGTTCCCTCTACAAAGCTCTTCTCTGATGCTGTATTGATTTACTGAGCAAAAATCTAGAAATAGAGATTCTACAACCTGGATATCCAGGGGAATCCTGCAGCCCATGGCAAAGAGAGGCTGCCTGGGTAGAGCTGCTTGCAAAAACAGAGTTGTAATTAATATACTAATGACACATTCATGACTATTTTTGCAAACAAAGAAATGCTAGCCAGGCTCTGGCTAAGCATGGATGTTTCACTAACAGCCTAGATTTGGGAAAGTTTGAAAATTAGTGCCAGAAAATACGGCTGGTCAGGGCTAGAACTTTTTGATGACTTGTTTCTCTTCTTCTGGTTGTGATCTTTCAGTCTGTGAGTCAGAGAAAAATATTAAGAAAGGAGAATAGTCACAAAGATAAATCCCAGAAACATTCCCCAAGATTATGCAACATGGCTACAGGCAGTTCACACATTTTTTGGTGTCTGAAGCTTTAGCTGCAGCGATGCCCTTGCCCCAGTTTTTTGCCCCATGCTTCTGGTGGAGGTTGTAACCCCAGTATCTGTCAGCAAGATGAGATGCACCCCTGCAGCTCTGCCATGTGGTCTTGCAATCCCAAATATCTGCATAAGCCATCAATAAAAAGGGAATTGAAAAAAAGAATGTGGACAATGTCCCAGAGGAGGTGATATAGGTGTATGTCCCATTCAGCTGGCATTGCAACCAAAGCGATAATTTCAGAGGATCATAGAATCATTAAGGTTGGAAAAGACCTCTAAGATCACAGAGTCCACCCATCAACCCAACACCACCATGCCCACTAAACCATGACCTGAAGTGCCACATCTACTCATCTTTTAGATACCTGCAGGGATGGTGACTCCACCACTTCCCCGGGCAGCCTGTTCCAATGCTTGAGAACTCTTTCAGCAAAGAAACTCTTCCTGATACCCAATCTGAACCTCCCCTGGCACAACTGGAGCTGGGAACATTTCTCTGATACCCATGTTTTGTGTATCAGAGCCCCCAGATTATCAGCCACAAGTTAAATCAGCCTGCAAACATCAAAGTGGCAGGAACTGGATCCTAAAAATCCTGCAACATCATTATTTTATTGTCTTTCTCCAACTATTTGATGGAATTGAGTCTTTTCAAGGAGGTGCTGATTTGTAGACTTTCTTTAAATAGTGAAAAAAGATATTGGGCTGAAAATAATTTCTACAGTTATTGTAGTTAAGTGCTGGAACTGGTTGCCCAGAGAGGTTGTGGAATCTCCATCCTTGGAGATTTTAAAAACTGAGTAACACAAAGCCATGACCAACCTTCTCTAACTTCAGAGTTAGAGGGGAAGCTTCCTCCAGGGACCTCCAGAAGTCCCTTCCAACCTAAATTATTCCATCACTCAATGATATGATCCTCCCCAGTGTACAGTTTACAAAATAAATCAGATGACTCTTTTGTGGTTGTTGTGTAGTAAAGCCATCTGTGCTTTAAAACAGCTTTAAACTGGCTTAGAATAGGAAATGATTACAGTTTCTCCTGCTCAGCAGAAGACTGGCACTGTCATTCTTTCTAGCAGATATTTCAGTTGCAAATAGCAAGATTTTCTAATAAAAATGGGCATTCAAGTATCATCCCCTCTCAAGTACATATATTTAAAGAGTAGGGTTTGGAATTCAGATAAAAACCAGTGTTTTCCCTGAAGTGGTGGTTATAATGTCTATGAACTGGGGGTATTCAGAAAGTATGACTTGACTTGACCCTTGGCTTTAAAGGGAACAGATCTTGCCCGATGTTTTTGAGAATCTCACTCTTAGAGAAGTTTTCAAGCAGGGATAAAGAAATAACAGGCCAAGAGGAATGTCTGGATGCTAGAAAACATGAAAAGAAATTGAAGCAGGTACCAGTATGGTTTAACTAAAAAATGTTAATATAGGCCAAGTAATCTAATTTTCTCACTTTGATGAAATTATTGTTGTGTAATCTTGTCATGAGTGACACCTAAGCCTGATCCTGGATTGCAGTGATGCTGTGATAAGTTAGAAGGTGGATAAAGTCTCATATTGAAGTTTCAGGTTCAGCACTGAGATGCCAATAAACTCTGTGTCCAATGAAAGAAGACAGTGTCCTCCGTGACCTACTAGTCTAGGCCAGGCTGGATGAGGCTTTGAGCAACCTGATCTAGTGGAAGATGTCCCTGCTGATGGCAGGGGAGTTGGAACTGGATGATCTTTAAGGTCCCTTCCAATCCTAACCATTCTATGATCTATGATGTCATACCAGACATTTAAGCTTTTTAAGCATCTCTGAGGCATGGAATAAGCTTGTTTTGTGTTCAGCAACATTCTTCTCCAATAAGCAAGACAAGGCATGGAATGGAGATTATTAATTGTTTAATAGGAGCTGATAGAAGCTCTTCACTAAGCAAGGGATAGTCATACACTGAAGCATGTTTACCAGGCAGGAGAGTGCAGAAACTGCAACGCTTGATGAACACACTTCTTCCAACCTTTTATTCATTCTTAGGTAGAAACCATATCAAGAAATGCCAAAAGTGGCAAGATTTCAAAAAACTCTGAGAATCTCAGATTCTGAAAATCAGGACCCATCAGAATGATGAGAGTTTTAGTCATTTGTGATTGGGATGATGCATGAGGATGCTGGATTAAAGGAAGGGTTGGTGCACTGCTTGCTTAGTTCTATGAGAAGATTTAAGGTGTCCCTTTCTTGCTTTTGAGATGGCAGGTGATCTTTCCCAGTTTAGCAATGGTGCCCAGCATGGTTTTGGCCCAAGACAACTAGCAGTGGTATAAATAAGTCTTGCACACCATTTGAGGACTAGCCCAGGCCAGGAACCATTCCTCAGAAGTAGTTTGCATGCAGCCCCTTGTTCTGGAGGAATTTGATGACATGGAAACAGCCAGATGAAACAATGGTATATCAGCACCTGGATGGGGCCCATAGTTGCTACTTTGATACTTGAATTAGGAACAATAATTATCCATCTGTGAATCTTTATCGCTAACTTGCAACATTATCGCAAAGAAAAAAGAAATCCCTAACAAATGTTGATATTGAGCACGTTAATTGTGCTCAAAACTGTAAGTTTCATTTCGATTTTTTTTAATAGAGGGCATTTTACTTTCCTGCTCCCCTGTTGCTTGAGCGCTGCATCTTACATTCCTTTTATATCTGTTAGAATGAAAATAATTCATTAAAATTAAAAAAAAAAGCGGGCCAAAGCCGCAGCTGGTGTAAATTTCTAGAGCCCTGTGGATGCCAGCTCGCTCCAGCTGAGATCTGGCCTTAGATAACCTCATTTTAATGGTACATTCAGGCAGCCTCCGCTGCAAGTCTTCCAGCCGAGCAGTTACACATGTCCTCATTTCATCCCTTCCAAGGAGTGGGCTTTTAATCTGTAAACACCCTCTAGTGCATAAGGATAATGGCCCCTTGCAAGAGTTAGCAGGAGTGCCTGTGGAGGAGACAGCAGGAGGGTAAGCCACCAGCTGAATAACTCACCCCATCCCACCTCTCTTCTTCAAGGAGTTAGCACCAGGGAGAAGGTTGATGCCATGAGATGGTGAAGGAGATGGTGTCCATCCATATGGTGTGTGTTGCTACCATGACACCTAGGATATAACCATACTGCCACGGCAAAGTAGGGTTGTCCAAAGAGAAGTGGAGGAGGTTAATGAGATGCTGTGAAGGGTGTTGTACCTCTTGCCCTCCTGGTCTGATTCTGCCCCTCTACTCTCTGGTGAGACCCAACCTGCAGTGCTGTCTCCAGCTCTGGGGTCCTCAGCACAGGAAAGACATGGACCTGTTGGAGGGAGTCCAGAGGAGGCCACAAAAATGATCTGAGGGCTGGAGCACCTCTCGTATGAGGACAGGCTGAGAGAGTTGGGGCTGTTCAGCCTGGAGAAGAGAAGGCTCCGGGGAGACCTTATAGTGGCCTTCCAGTATCTGAAAGGTGCCTACAAGAAAGATGGGGACAAACTTTTTAGCAGGGCCTGTAGTAATAGGACAAGGGATGATGGTTTTAAACCAAAACCAGGGTAGATTCAGACTAGATATAAGGAAGAAATTTTTTACAATTAGGGTGGTGAAACACTGGCCCAAGTTGCCCAGAGAGGTGGTAGAAGCCTCATCCCTGGAAACATTCAAGGTCAGGTTGGACGGGGCTCTGAGCAACCTGATCTAGTTGAAGATGTCCCTGCTCACTGCAGGGGGTTTGGACTAGATGACCTTTAAAAGTCCTTTCCAACCCAAACCATTCTGTGATTCTATAATTGTATGATCAGGCCTCTTTTGTGGACTATTGTAGATAGAGTCTGAGATTCCTGACCTTGGTCAGCTTGTGGTTGTGTGAGACAGGCCATTAAGACTCTTATTCCCTCAAAACATGGCCCAGGGCTTGTGCTAATGTGCCCTTCCATGCTCCTGTAACCCTCTTGTACATCAGTATCCTCTTCATTTCAAGCCAGTCTATTGCCTGAGGCAACCTCCTACACCTTCTGCTGGCGATATTCAGAGCCATCTCTGTAAATCGAGCAGTGCCAAGGCACAGGCATGATCCTCTAATAGTTCACCCTGTTCAATTGTCATCACAGTCCCTGGTAATTTTGGCCAAGGACTACTAGCATGGATATAACCACGTGGAATTAAGTCATGCCAGCTGGCCAAGGACAATGGTCTGGTTTGTTTGATGGTATAGACAGAGCTTCTGACTCCATAATCCTATCTCTGGACATTTCTGCTACAGTCCTTGCTGAGGCAGCTGAGCCTCTGTCATCCACATGAAGCATCTTTATCCAGAGCATTTAGGGTGGGTTGTTTTGGGTTTTTTTTTACAGTAGGAGCACCTCCTTTTCTCTCTCCTAGTGGCATCCTGGGCCTCTCTCCAGAGGTTATTTGACCACATTTCTGGAGTTGATGGCTTTGGCTCCTTAAAAATGTGCTTTGGTACAGGGATAGCAGTTATTTTACCCCACGTGGTTTGTGTGCTACTGCGACAGACGTAGTAAATAAGCGTGAGGGTAATTATACCAACAGGAATTCTGGGAACCCTGCCAGAACAGAGGGGACAGCCAATCCTTTGCTCAATTTAAAGAAAATCATCCCAAATCCCCCCCTCCCAACCCTAAATTAGTTTTATCTCTTGAAGCCATGATGAGACTTAGAACTAAAAATACATACGTGCACATAAATATACACGCTTGTATATAAAAATAGCCAGCATTCAAAAAAATAAAAAGCCCATAGTTAGGCTCCTGTATCCAAAATTAAGCTCTTAAATAAATAAATTAGCCTGATTTTCAAAAGCACAGGGCGGTGAATGGCTTTCACTGACATAAGAGGAAGCATCGTGTTGCTAAAGATTGAAGATCAGGCCTGAATATGGATTTGAAAGTCTAATTATAGAATCCTGTTTGTTACCAGCTTGACCGAGAACAACACATTTCAGGTGAAATTACATTGATTTTTTTTTTTTTTCTTTTTCCCTCAGAGTTTGCCTACACTTAACCAGCATTAGTAAAGGTAGGGAAAAACCCTCAAACAAATAAGTCAAATACCACAAAGAAACAGGTATAACTGGAATAAAACTGTTTACACCGATGCTACACGTTCATGTTTGGAAATAGGACTGAGCATTACCAACGTTACAGCTGGGTGAAATTTTATATTGCTTAATTACCACAGATATTTACCAGTTGCTGAAAACCTACCAGGTAGAACCAATGCTTTTCCCAATTACTCGAATATTTTTCTCTGCTGAAAATTCCCAGTCGACTGGAATTAAGGAGGAATGGGATTTTACTCCTTCCTTTCCTCTCTTTCTCAGATTTGGGTCTGAAGGATGCTAAAGAGAGAGCACCATATTTTTGTGTGGACCAAAAAGAGTACAAAGGGAATTTCATTCCCCTTCAGCTGCAAATGGTCCTTGGAGCTGGTTTGCTCACACACTCTTCATTTGGGAGGCTCTGACCTTTTTCTGGCCAAAATTATGCCGAAGGATTCCTGAGGTCACAGTCCCATGTGGCAGCTGCATAGGGACAGATTTGTCCTTCTGGATCTTCCAGCACAGATAGAATCATAGAATCATAGAATGGTTTGGGTTGGAAGGGACCTTAAAGCTCATCCAGTTCCAACCCCCCTGCCAGCAGCAGGGACACCTTCCACTAGACACCTTCCACTTCCATCCAACCTGGCCTTGAACACTTCCAGGGAGGAGCAGCCACAGCTTCTCTGGGCAACCTGTTCCAGTGTCTGACCACCCTCACAGTAAATAATTTCTTCCTAATATCTAATCTATACTGACCCTCTTTCAGATCAGACTGGGCAGGGCTGGGCTTTATGGTGTCAAGGAAGTATGTCCACCCTGGATGAAGGACCATCAGCAAGCAGAGCAATACTCCACTCATCTTTGTGTTGTGGTGGTTAGGGCTGGGCACTGCACTAAATGATCTGGGTTCTGCTACCAGAAGACTTGAGGAGGGCCCTGTTTGTGCTCTATGACTCAGTTTCCCCATCTAGGGAAGGGGCATAATACAGTTGACCTTTGCAAAAGGTTGTAGGCTCAAGAGTCAAGAGACTTTGGTGTTACTGTCATTGCTGTTGTTCTGGCCATTGATAAAGTCAGGATCAGGGCATTGTATTAATCCAATGCTTTTTTTTGTCCTTTATGCCTGTTGCCTCCATGAAGAGGTGACATGTCCTCTCACTGTGGCCAGTTAGAAACACTGATGCTTAAACTGTGTGGATGGTGGTGAATCCCTAGAGATCAAGGAGAAATCATTGCAGGATGTGATGTCCCTTCTGTTAGTTTCTTCTTAATCTTTTTGAGAGACTCAATACCATTGTTATAGTTTGGTTTTACCAACCTGGAGTGCTCGGAAAAGTAAAGAAAGCTTTATAAATAACCCAAAACTAGAGATAGCCAGTGGGGACAACAATGCAGAAGAGTAGAGGTCTAGAAAATGTGAGCTGTCAGAAGGGACTGAAAAGAAATTGGGTTTTTTTAAGTCTGGAGAAAAGAAGACTGAGGGTTTACATGGTAACTGTGTGCAAACAGGTAAAAGACTGCTGCAGGGAGAAAATGGATAAATTCTTCTTGTCCATGACTGGGATGATGATAAATTAGTGGCTTAACCTTCAGAATTGAAGCTTAGGTTTCATGTACAAGCAAGGAATGGGAGCTCCTGGGAAGGGAAGGCCATGCAAGAATACACGACATTTGGAAAATGTGTCTCTGGAAAGAGTTTGGAAGAGATGATTTGCTCTTTGCCTAAATGCACTTGGGCAGCACCTTATGGGCACCACCACCCTGGTTTTCAGCATCTCTGTGTCGTTGGCACGATAAAAACCAGTTGCATGCTCCTTTTTTCTGTTTTGCCCTTGAGCCATCACAACTCGTTCTCCCCAACTTTGCCTTTCCAGCTAAGCTATGTTTATTTAATTTCTTGCATGCTTGAAGGGAAGGCAGGATTCCTGTGTCATCCTGCAGCTCCTGTGCTTGGGTGCTTCCAGGGAAATGCCGAGTACAAGTGGTGGCCTTGGGCATGTTGGGGAGTAGGAGGACGACCAGTGTCCATGGGAGAGCAGGTGGTCTATGGACATTTCCACCCCATTCGGGTTCTGCTGGGGATGTCACACCAGTGTCACCAGTGTCGTATATGACTGGCGTAGCATTTTCTCGAGTGTCGAGCCCCATCTGGTGGCTTTCCTGCGTCATTTTTTGTGTCCTTGTGTCTTCTTTCGGGATTTTTCGTCTTCTCTGTTTAGGAACTGCGAACGGGAAGGACAAGGTGCTTGAGAAAGGGCAGGACTTGCAGAGCTTCTCTCCTCACTCCCTGTCCCTGGGTGTAATTTGGAGATACAGAGGCTGTGGATGCTTACGTCCTTTCCTCCTGCTCTTCCTTTCTGTGCAATCTCTCCCCGAGTGGCAAGGAATGATCTAATCATTTTGGCGAAACCCCAGTTTGTGATGTGAGCCCCTCCCAGAGCCTCCAGAAGGCACTTCATCCCACTGTCGTGCTGGCAGCTGAGGTTGGACAGAAGAACAGTCCCTGGAGGGGACATTTCTGTCCATTGACTAGCTCAGATGAGCAGCTTCAGGATCAGTGTTAGGTGAAATTATTCCTATCCCAAATATCAGAGCACAAGGTTACAGCCACCACTCAGGATGAGAAGGAGAAAGATCCAATATTAAATCATGAACATCAGCAAGCATTAGAAAGGACTCTGTTAGGAGATGCTTCCTTTCTTAAATGCCATGAGTCCTGTGACATCTGGGCACCTTGTGCTACCCTGACTTCATCAATTCCATTTACAAAGGTTGGCCAAATGTTCCCTCAAGAGAAGTTGTTTCCCCAGGGTGAGGTTTGCAGGTCTTCTTGTACACCTGATATGGAAACAGAAACGATAGAGCCGTACCTGTCTATGCATGAGACACCTCCTTCTAGTCCAACCTTGCCCGAAGTCTCAATTGCTGACTAGTGGCCAACTGTGACCTTTTACATTTGTGGGTCACACATGTGCTGAAGGTGAAGGTGGTGTCTCATTGCTCCACCTGTGATGAAATGGGGTCAAATCTCTGGGGTCCATGAGGGAAGCTCCTTTACTAGAGAGCTGAAGGGGCTTAGATGATCTGTCAAGCCACCACCATTCATGGGTTACACATGTGCTGAAGGTGAAGGTGGTGTCTCATTGCTCCACCTATGATGAAATAGAGAAGCTCCTTATTGGAGTGCTGAAGGGGCTTAGACAGTCTGACAAACCACCACCAATTGTCATGACCAGCATTCGTCAAGTAGCTTCTCCTCTTCTCAGCATTAGAATAAACTGAGGGAGTTGTTTTCTTGTGCAAATGTTTCATGAGCATTTCCTACCCCCCATGCTTGACATTTGGGTGGTGCAAGTGAAATATTTCCTACTCCTACAATACAAAATATTGCAGGAGATGGTGTTAGAGCTGTGTAGACACTCCAGACTCCATTTCACCCAAACAACCTCCCTCTACCCATACAGTTGTCCCACAGCCCCGTCCTCCTCAGGTTTTGATGCACTCCAAAGTCTCACGCTTGGCTTTTCCTCCTATTTCCTGTAGGTATATCCGAACTATGTACCTGGGGATCCAGAGCCAGAGACGGAAGGAACACCAGCGGCGTTTCTACTGGGCTATGATGTACGAATATGCAGACGTAAATATGTTGCGCCTCCTGGAAACGTTCCTCGAGAGCGCCCCTCAACTGGTGCTACAGCTCTGCATAATGATCCAAAAGAACCGTGCAGAAACATTACCATGTAAGTGATTCCCTCGTCCCCCACTCCCCATCCTCCCAGCCTCCTTTCTCTCATCCCATGCTCAGCTGTTGATGGATGTTTTGCTTCACTGTCCACCCTACGCAACTTGATGTGTAAGGGGCTGCCACTTTGGACAAATCTCATTCCAGCTCCGCGCTGCGTTCGCTGGGTAAAATTTCTGCTCGTTCCACTGAGAAAAACAAACAACCAACCAAACAATATCAGTCAAAAGATGAGATTCAGCTCTTCCACACCCAGTCCAGTCTAAAGAAATGATGTCAGTAGGAGGCAGACAGTCTCTGCTGCTATGGCAAGTGTCACCATTCATTTGCCACTTGGCACTGGGCAAACACAATCACTCCCTGCCTCAGTTTCCCTCCTGAAGTAGGATGATAAAACTAGCCAGATTTGAATTTGTGTGGTGAGGACAAATGATTCAATGCCTGTGCAATGCTCTGATGGTGTGAGGTGTAGTATAAGGTGCTTGGTTTTATAGCTAAAGGTTGCAGGACCTTTTCTGAAGAGTGCCCAGGAACTGGTACTGTGGCTCTCAGAAAATCAGAGAGGAGAGGGGAGAAGGCAGTGGAGGGGATTGTGTAGGGACAGAGATATTGCAGTGCAGGTATCATTGCAAAGGTAGATAGATGAGCAGAGGCTTGGAAACAACCACAGAGAAGAGTTTGCCAATTCTGACGTCCTTTGCTGCAGTGATGTCCTAAGCACAGGGCACCCACCCCAGCTGAGAGGCATATGCCCTGTCCCAGCCCTGGGGTGAGCAGCTCTGCCAGCCTATGCCCATGGGCATGCTGGCTACCTAATGGTCACCAGCTTGAGGGAGAATTGTCCTTTCCAAGGACCAACAGCAGTATCAGCTGATGAACTGCTGGGTTGTTCAGCCCGTGCTCAGTCCACACACCAGGGATGACACTCAGATTATGCTTCTCAAAGACATCCTGGTTGTGGCATGTCATTTCTGGCAGACTTGAGGAGTTTCTTGGTGCTGGGGTTGGAACTGAGCAGTTCTTCAGGGTTAAATGTTGCCTGTTGGACCAAGGTGACCACTACCTAGAGCATCAGTAAGTTGGACTGCTCTCCCCTTCCTGCATACTTCAGTCAGTTCTTCAGGGTTAAATGTTGCTGGTTGG
>NW_010300879.1:2180-5303 GCF_000700745.2 Antrostomus carolinensis | reverse complement strand
TCTCAGAGATTACTATAAGTGGCTTCACAACTTCCTCCCATCAGCCCTTTTTTGTGTTTAGACTGATTTGATAAGTCTGTCAACAAGGAGGTAGATGTGGACTACTAAGGGCTACTGTGCAGCAATACCTTTGTGCAAGAACTCTGTAGGATGTTGAAATGTTAATTAAAAAAAACAAAAAACCTACCACACAGGAAAAAAAAAAGAAGTCTTTTATGTGCTGTAACATGTTGCAACAAGCTTATATGACCCTTGCAGTGGATGACCTACATTGTAGAGAGGTACAATACTTGATTGAGTTATTCCACTACTTCATGTCACAATTTATAAAGAAAATCAAAGAAATATTTTAGTGCTATTTATACAGTTCTGGTAAGGATGGCCCCACAATTCTTGTGGGAGATGCATGAAGGAAGAATTTTGTAACATGGTGACCTACAGCTACACCATTTTACAATTTCAGTTTGAAAGCAAAAAGGGAAAGGTAGGAGGAAAAAGAAAGGCTATTCTATTTGCACCAGAACAAATAAGACTTAGTTTCCTAACATTTTGCTCCTCCTTCTTTGATTTGCTCTAATTTAATAAAGGACAAGCACCATTTTCAACAGTGGTGACATTTATTAACCAATCTTTCCCTTAGGAAATGTATGTTTAAATAGGAGTTAAGTTGTGAAAGTTCTCCATCAGAAGGGCATTAATCAGATGTCTGTCTACTACCTAATTGCCCAATTTTATGAATTCTTTAAGACCTTAATATCTTTGTTGTCATTGTTTTTCTGTACTAGTTGATTGATGTTTGCTAGTGCTTTTGAAAGTTATAGAAGAGAGAGGACACATGAGCCTTCTTATTATGGAATTTTATTTTTCCTCATTAAATAAGGAACAATGCTGAGATTTTTGAGAAAATATTGTTCTCTGTCATGTAAAGATTTAATAATAAGTGTAGTGCTCTCCACCATCACAGCACAGAAGATTAGTCCTAATAGAAATATATGCTATTGAGTACTGCACCTATCCTCAACTCCACTGGTCCTCAGCCAGTTCATTATAAAATGGCATTAAACAGGAATGGCTAAGTAGTTCTGTTAACATGCTGGCATTGTATCTTGGCTTATCTGTTGGTGATGTTGCAGTTCCTCAGTCAATGATAAATTAGCTACTTAGCTTTTTCATCCCTTTCTTTCTGCTATGAGGAAAAATGCATGAATGATGGGGAGGAAATTATCTCCCAATCTCCTCTTTGCTGGAGGCAACAGGGAGAGCATTGACTTCTACAGCTTTTACATTACAGCATGCTAACTGCATCACATGCTTGTCAACATGACATGTCTGCTCCATGACCACATTGTCAGTGTCAGCAAGATTCAGGACTCCATTGGCACTCCCTGTGATGAGGGCAAGTAATACAGGTGTCTGATCTGTGTACAGAAATTCACTCTGTATCATTTTATTCCTGCATTTGTAAGAGCTGAATTTAATTTGCCTGCTCATGCTTATCATCATAGAATTGTTGTACCAGTCAACAAATGTCACTTCATCAAAGTCACATGCTGTAGGTATGAATCTTTGCCTTTGTACTTATTAGGACCAAGATCTGCTTTTCAGAAGGGAAATCAGTTTTGAGGAGTTTGTGTTGATTTTGGTTTCATAACTTGATTCATTTATTGCAAGGCAATAGCGGAAATTGTGAAGCTTGCGTAAGGGACAGAGAAGGCGGAGCCGCAAAAGCTTATCCCTTAGTGTAACAAATGAAAAGGAGCATATGAGCATGCATATATAGATCAGGTACAAGATCTCTGCAAAAACTGGGACTTCAACAACAGATGGGACCACTTAATGACAGAAACTTAAGGTGATCAAGCATGGGCTCAGAGCTTTTCCCTGAAGAAAAAAAAAATTAAGACATTTTTATGAGGAACTTGCTCAGTGCTTTAATAGCAGTCTGCTCATACAAGAGTACCAATAATGGTCTTAAAGATATTGCTCAGTGTACACTGGCAAATGAGATTTTACATCAGACAGGCACTAGAAAATTCTAGTTGTTGCAGTAGTTCTAGTGGTTCATGTCTGCTGTGCTTTCAGGAAACCTAAAAAAACCCCTTGCTGCCCTTTGGATGAAGCTTTATTTTGATGTGTGTCAACTAGATAAGGAATAATTTAAATATGTGACAATACTGAGTTCCTTCAACAAGTTTAACAACACATACAAGCCTGAATAAGAATATTTGGAAGGGATTGATGATTTGTGATAGAATTGTGAATAACCGTAAGAGGATATTCACACTTATACATTTAAACTATGCTGCAAAAACACTGAGGCTGAATTATGAATTTGCATGTATGTTTGTGCTTCCAGTTACATCAAAATTGTGTGTATTATGAACTGTGGCTATTGCTTTGTATTTGATGTGCAACTTATAGATGCCTTACAAACTGAAAACTTGTGTCTCTTTGCCATTGATGAAATTCTTTGATGCCAAGAAAGTGGACACATAATGTGTTGAAAGTATATGATAATGCAATTTTCTAAATCGTAATGACAATATAAATCACTAACATTTTTTCTCTTCTTAGTCTGTTGTATCAGATAGAAATTACAGATCAGACTATTCACTTATTAATGTGAGTATTTTGTAGTACATAGAATGTAGAGGTAATCTTGGAATTTAACTTTGGTTTTGTATCACAATCTTTATTAGGATTTAATGTAGATTTAAACTCTTACTTCAGTTGCATAAGCACTAAACATGAAGGTAAACATTTGAAAAGTGTTTTGTAGTTAGAAAATCAATTTACATTAGTTTCTGTTTTTAGAAACCATAAATGACCTGCCACTATAATTCACTTAATGCAATAGCAGTAGTCTGTCAGGATGGAAGATACGGTATTTACTTAATCATTTTTTTTTTTAAATTAGGAATGAAGGAAAGTGATGAATCTGGAATGATAATGAATTAGTGGTTTTGAAGTTCTTATCACCTAACAGGAAGAACCTCTCTTTTTATTGTCATGAAAAAAGAGCTGTTAGGGATACTGCTTCAAAAACATTTTTTAGATGAGAAAATATAGCTTTGTTCCAGAATTGCTTTCACAGTTAAGTTGAGGCAGCAAATCTTTGGCTAG
>NW_010300879.1:0-2155 GCF_000700745.2 Antrostomus carolinensis | reverse complement strand
TTCCCTGTTTTTTTTAAGTCATCCTATTTTCTTTTTGTGTATTTTACTTCTACCAGTGCTAATGCTAACCAATATGTTAACTGATATTTAAGGACTACCTTTTGACTTTTACATAATTTCAAAAGAGTGGTAATTAAAGTTCACTGAATCACAGATCACACAGGATGGGAAGTCAGGCCTTTAATGGTACAGTTTAAGTTTTCCTAAGCTATCACTTACGCTAAAAGAGTCACTCTTGCTGTTTGCCGCATTCTTGAATTCACATCTGCCGTCTTGTGCTGCAGCATCAGGTATCATGACGGTGCATTGTTGGTGCAATTAGGCAACAAATGAAGCTGACACCTAAGGAAACAAAAAAATCATTTGTTTTGATCCAGCTGAGTTCCTGAATCCAACTGTCCCTTTGATTGTAGAAGTACTTGTGCTGGCATAAGCAAGAGAACATAGGTTTATATAGGTTTAAGCTGAATGTTAAACAACACCTTTAATTGTAAAGCAGCTTAACTGGCAAACAAAGATAAATTTACTTACAATAAACCTAGGGATTCAGTGATCTGGATTTTGGGTGTGTCTGGATTGTGTGTAACAGTCAAACATGCAAACATGCAAGACTGAAATTCATTACTAGTTCCTGGTTTTGTTTGGTTACTAGTGACTAAAGAAAAACTATCAATAATTCTGTTGTTCTCATTTATCCTGCCTCTACAGAGATAGGATACTCTCTAGGCAAATTAAGCATTTTAGGACAACTCGTCCAGGGCCAAAGAAGAGAACAATCTGAATTTTGAACTCAAACTGTCATAATGGATGACCATAGAATTGCATTTCTGGAGTTGTATTATTTCATTGAAAGAAATACAATATATTGGAAAACATCCAGGATACCTTGAAGGTGGCCAAGTGTCATATTGGACAACAGAATTGTTCTGATTACACAAGATTTCTGCATTTATGCAGTTTAGGAATCATCTACCTAACTATCCAAAACATATGGAACTTAGTGAAACTGTGTGGAACTAGATGATCTATCTTAAAACAGTCTGAGTTATGGAATGGAATGGATTAATCAAAACACATTTGAAAACCAAAAAATTCTGGTAGAAGAAATAGAAACAGAGTATTTCTCTTTTCACGTAGCATTTGAAAGGGCAGTTCTTAAACTTGACTCTAGGCCAGGTGTCTGAAAATTTGTTTTGAAAACAATATTTGTTTTGAAACTGTTCACCTTGCAATAAAAAGAGACAAATCTGACAAATCTTAGAAAAACTTTTATTTTGTTACTATGTTCGGAGTGATCTGTCAATAAAAGAATAAAATTCTGAAATTATATTACTGCTACCTGTTGTTAGGGACTAGATAAAACCTTAACAGAATTGGGTGGATGGAGCAGACACCTTTAATTTGTTGAATGAAATAAGCTATTCAACTTTTTCTATTAAAAAAAAAAAAAAAAAGCTGAATAATAATAACAGGTCAAAACACAGCCTTAAGTAACCCCTACAAATCTATGCAGAGCCTAAGGCAACCTATGCTGCCTAACTTAGGCTCCTTTTACTACCCAAATGAATAAACGGCTAACAAAGTATTAGTCTTTCTTCAAAGGAAGAAAAAAAATTAAGAGAAATCTTTCTGGTCGCAAGTGGTGTTTCCCAGGGCCCAGTACTGGAGCCACTCCTTTTTAACATCTTTACCAATGATGTGGATGAGGGGATGGAGTGTACCCTTAGTGAGTCTGCAGATGACACCAAGCTGAGTGTGGGTGTTGATCTGTTTGAGGGTAGGAAAGCTCTACAGAGGGATCTGGACAAGCTGGATCGATGAGCTGGAACCAGTTGCATGAGTTTCAATAAGGTCAAATGCCAGGTTCTGCACTTTGGCCTCAATAACCCCCGGCAGCACTACAGGCTTGGGAAGGAGTGGCTGGAGAGCTGCTCAGCGGAGTGGGACCTGGAAGTGTTGACTGATAGCCAGCTGAACATGAGCCAGCACTGTGCCCAGGTGGCCAAGAAGGCAAATAGCATCCTGGCCTGTATCAGAAACAGCGTGGTCAGCAGGACCAGGGAAGTCATCCTCCCCCTGTACTTGGCACTGGTGAGGCTGCACCTCAAGCACTGTGTTCATTTTGGGGCCCCTCTGCCACGGGCTTTCAGGCGAG
>NW_010300878.1:0-2352 GCF_000700745.2 Antrostomus carolinensis | reverse complement strand
CATAACTCTATTTCATGTCAAGGGCAAGAGCTGTTTGAAACGACCTGGTTCAAACACCCGAGTGGAAACTCTGAGCCAACTCCCGGCTCCCGCTGCCAACTTCTTCCAGGCAGATAAAACTCAGCAGAACAATGACATTAAAACTCCAAAACCGTGACCAAAAAATTAAAGAAACACCCCCCAAAAAAAAACCCCACCCACCAGCTCCAGGGGGGAGGAAAACAAAAGTGGGGAGGGGAGGAATTCTGCTCCCTGCGTTTTAATTTCATTTAATTGAGATGAAAAAAATCACATTTTTCCCCCACAGAAAAAACACCCCCCCAAAAAAAACCCCCCCATTTTCGGAGTGTTTTATTTTCTTATTTACAATTTTCATTTGTCGCATCAAATTCTGACATTCCAAGAGTTTTTTTCCAGTTTAAAAAGTCACCAGAAAGGATAAAAAAACAACCTCAAAATGATGTTCTGGGGAAGATTTTCTTTAGCATCGTAAAATAAATGGGTGGGGGTGGGAGTCTGGGGTATTTCCCACCTGGATGATCCGTGTGAGTGACAACAGCAGCCTGTTTTCTTCAAAAAATGGGGAAAAAATGAGAAAGGTGAAGAATTAATGAGGAATTTGGACCAAAATGTGAGTGAAACTCGTTCAAGTGGCAGGAGAAAGAAAGTGGGTGACATCACCAGCCTGTTGTCTCCAAAAAATTGGGAAAAAATGAGAAAGTTGAAGAATTAATGAGGAATTTGGACCAACATGTGAGTGAAACCTGTCCAAGAACCAGGAGAAAGAAAGTGGGTGACACCACCAACCTATTTTCTTCCAAAAAATCAGGAAAAAATGAGAAAGTTGAAGAATTAATGAGGAATTTGGACCAAAATGTGAGTGAAGCTCATCCAAGAATCAGAATAAAGAAAGGAGGCAACATCACCAACCTGCTGTCTTCAAAAAAAATAGGAAAAAATGAGAAAGTTGAAGAATTAATGAGGAATTTGGACCAAAATGTGAGTGAAGCTCATCCAAGAATCAGAATAAAGAAAGGAGGCAACATCACCAACCTGCTGTCTTCAAAAAAAATAGGAAAAAATGAGAAAGTTGAAGAATTAATGAGGAATTTGGACCAAAATGTGAGTGAAGCTCATCCAAGAATCAGAATAAAGAAAGGAGGCAACATCACCAACCTGCTGTCTTCAAAAAAAATAGGAAAAAATGAGAAAGTTGAAGAATTAATGAGGAATTTGGACCAAAATGTGAGTGAAGCTCATCCAAGAATCAGAATAAAGAAAGGAGGCAACATCACCAACCTGCTGTCTTCAAAAAAAATAGGAAAAAATGAGAAAGTTGAAGAATTAATGAGGAATTTGGACCAAAATGTGAGTGAAGCTCATCCAAGAATCAGAATAAAGAAAGGAGGCAACATCACCAACCTGCTGTCTTCAAAAAAAATAGGAAAAAATGAGAAAGTTGAAGAATTAATGAGGAATTTGGACCAAAATGTGAGTGAAGCTCATCCAAGAATCAGAATAAAGAAAGGAGGCAACATCACCAACCTGCTGTCTTCAAAAAAAATAGGAAAAAATGAGAAAGTTGAAGAATTAATGAGGAATTTGGACCATCACATGAGTGAAACCTGTCCAAGAACCAGGATAAAGAAAGGAGGCAACCTGTTGTCTTCAAAAAAATTAGGAAAAAATGAGAAAATTGAAGAATTAATGAGGAATTTGGACCAACACGTGACTGAAACCTGTCCAAGAACCAGGAGAAAGAAAGGAGGAAGCACCACTGGCCTGTTGCCTTCAAAATAATTAGGAATAAATGAGAAAGTTGAAGAATTAACGAGGAATTTGGACCAAAATGTGAGTGAAGCTCATCCAAGAATCAGAATAAAGAAAGGAGGCAACATCACCAACCTGCTGTCTTCAAAAAAATTAGGAAAAAATGAGAAAGTTGAAGAATTAATGAGGAATTTGGACCATCACATGAGTGAAACCTGTCCAAGAACCAGGATAAAGAAAGGAGGCAACCTGTTGTCTTCAAAAAAATTAGGAAAAAATGAGAAAATTGAAGAATTAATTAAAAATTTGGACTGACACGTGAGTGAAATTCGTTCAAGTGACAGGAGAAAGAAAGTGGGTGACATCACCAGCCTGTTGTCTCCAAAAAATTGGGAAAAAATTAGAAAAGTTGAAGAATTAACAAGGAATTTTGACCAAAATGTGAGTGAAACCTGTTCAAGAACCAGGATAAAGAAAGGAGGCAGCCTGTTGTCTTCAAAAAAATTAGGAAAAAATGAGAAAATTGAAGAATTAATTAAAAATTTGGACCAACACGTGAGTGAAACTCGTTCAAGTGACAGG
>NW_010300877.1:0-6902 GCF_000700745.2 Antrostomus carolinensis | reverse complement strand
CTCAGGAGTCCCTGGGTGTCCCCGTGGTGGGTCCAATTCTCCACCGTGTGGTGGGACCCATCTACATCTTTGCTGTGACACATATCGTGGAGAGGCCCTGGACAAACGCCAGGTCTCAGTTGGTGGCACAGGAGCTGCTGGCGTCGCTGATCCGGGCTGCAGACTGCGAGTCAGTGGCTGAATTCCTTCGAGGACAGAATGAAGATGAGGAGGGGAGATTTGCAGCAGTGATGGGGCTCCTGAAACGGGAGTTAACCAGGTGAGCAGGAAGGGGAGGGCAGCAGTGGAGAGGGTGGTGTGTTTGGCTGGTCTCTGTCTAGGAAACACTGGAAATTTGGGGAAAGCATGTGACCTCGGGTATTAGGAGACACTAGGTGATAAATCTGACCAGAGCTTTACAAATCCCCAGTACTGGAAGCTGGTGGGGGGGGAATCGGTCAGACCTGACTGTGCTGAGAGGCACAAACATGTAGGAAATGAGTGTTAGTTCCAGTCTTGGCTGAGCTGACGTTTGTATCTCCAGAGACACCTGGAAGTGTGACCCCTCCACAAAGCACGTGTTCTCCTGGACACTGTTTCATGTCACCCGGCCCTGGCTCAGCCGGTACCTGGAGCGTGTCCTCCCGCCAGCGCTGCTCCTCTCGGACGACTACCAGGAGGAGAATAAGCTCCTGGGTGTGCGCTGCCTGCACCATATCATTCTGAACGTGGTAAGTGATTTGAGACATTAGATCCCTTTCTGGGTGTTGTTTGAAGGAAGGGTGGGTTGGACACTTGTTAGGATTCCAAACTTGTAATCCTGGTTCTGCTGTTAATTTATTAATCCTCCTCCATCTTCCATCCTGTCCCCATGTGTTTAAACATGTGTAGTTCTTACATCAGTTAAAACTAAACAAAGAATTTAAGTCATACCAGTGGAACTGCAGAAGAGCAGTGTGTTTATTGTAGCACCTGCTCCTACTTTCTTGTCAGCAGTGCTCCTCATGCACAGTACATGCAGGGTTTTTTTTATAAGACCCAGGGGTTTTTTTATAAGACCTGGGTTTTTGCAGGCTGGTCTCTTTTACCAGGTTAAGCAGGTGCCAAATGGGATGCACAGGAATAACGTTCTCTCTTGTTGCAGCCAGCTGCTGATCTGTGCCAGTTCAACAGGGCTCAGGTTGTGTACCATGCCCTTTACAACCATCTCTACTCACGTGAGGCTCCTCTCATCCAGGTAGGACAGCAGAACCTCATTTTACTTCATTGTGTATCAGCCCCACGATAGCCAGCTTAAGGCACGAGGAAGCAGAAGCTGTTTCCTTGCAGACAGTCCACTCAGGCTGTTATTAGCTGATGATTGTGGCCAAGAGACAAAGTAATTCAGTAGATTTCAGGAAAATCTCAAAAATGGAGGGACAATCTTTTGCCTCCTGTCCCTTTCCAGGTGGCAGCCTCACTGGAGGGGGCTGGTAACGGGTAGTAGAAGTAGCCGGGTCTGTCAGGTGAACCGCAGAGCTGTGGGCGGTCAGCAGGGTTGGAAGTTACTGGTGTTTTGGAGAGAACATCAGCAGAATTGCCCAGCTTTCCTGTCTCACACCAAACCAGGCAGTACTGCTGTGCCTGCTGGACTTGCTGCCGATCCTGGAGAGAGCCCAGCGGCAGCAGCAGGAGACGAGACCGACCGCTCGCTGCGATGAGGTGCTGCAGCTGGTTCTGACGCACATGGAGGCAGAGCATCGCCTGGCGCTGCGGCGGGTGTACGCCAGGACCCTGCCTGCCTTCGTGCAGAGGTGAGAGCAGCCACCACAGCCCTGCAGGGACTTGCTTTGGCCTTGGTGCACATCTCACTCCTCACTGTGTGTTTCTTTGTGTTGACAGACTTGGCATCCTGATCGTGCGGCATCTGAAGAGGCTGGAGCGAGTTATCCTGGGGTATCTGGAAGTCTGTGATGGTCCTGAGGAAGAAGCCCGACTGGGAATACTGGAGACACTGCAGTGCACCATAGAGCATGCCTGGCCCAGGTACCTGTTGGGAGGTGAAAGACTAAATTATAGAAAGAATATCCCAAATGGTTTCCCTCCTTCAGAGCCAAAGGTATTGCTGCCTGAGGGAAAAATCTTGAGGGAGAATCTGTCACCGGGAGGAATCGCTGGCATTACTGCTTTGCTGAAAAACCTGGCCCAGAAATAAAGCTGAGTCCTCATTTTGATTTGACTTCTGCCTTTGCTAGAAGCATCAACTTGCCTAAAAACTAAATCCATGTTCTCTGCACAGCAGGACTGTGGAGTAAACCCTGTGCTGTGAATTCAGGTGGCCTCTGTGTTCAGGGCCTGTGTCCTCCCTCTGGTGAGCAGGTCGAATGAGGCAGCTTCTTCAGCCTCATCGCTGGAGCAGTTGCTGATCTCGGGGCAGTTACAGTCCTGCTCACCGTGTAAATGGCAACTGGCAGCTCCTGCCTGCAGTGTAGGAGCTGCTCAGCAAGGCTCTGCTTTCCCCTGGGATGTGAAGAGGATGTGATTAAGGTGCAGCTGCTGTGTCCCTTTGCAGGATGCCGTGCAGGCTCCCTGTGCTCCTCCAAGCCCTGCTGAAGATGATGTGGGACGTACACACTGACCAAAGCTCAACGCCACAGCCAGTAAAAACTGCTTTGCTTCAAGGGGCCACTGAATGCCTCATCCTGCTGGATCGCTGCTCTGAAGGGCAAGTGAAGGTGAGATGGGGACCCAGCACCGCTTCATCTGCGATCCCTTCCCCTTTAGAAAGGGCAGCGAGGTGCACGCGAGAGCCCGCTCGCTTCCTCAGTCCAACAGTATTTTGAGCAGGCTGAGAGTTGGGGCTGTTCAGCCTGGAGAAGAGAAGGCTCCAAGGAGACCTTCTAGTGGCCTTCCAGTACCTGAAGGGGCTACAAGAAAGCTGGGGTGGGACTTTTATAAGGGCAGTTAATGATAGAACAAGGGGAAATGGGTTTAAACTGGAAGAGGGGAGGTTTAGATGAGATATTAGGAAGAAATTCTTTGGTGTGAGGGTGGTGAGACAGTGTCCCAGGTTGGCCAGAGAAGCTGTGGCTGCTCCTCCCTGGAAGTGTTGAAGGCCAGGTTGGATGAGGCTTTGAGCAACCTGGTCTAGTGGAAGGTGTCCCTGCTGCTGGCAGGGGGGTTGGGACTGGATGAGCTTTAAGGTCCCTTCCAACCCAAACCAGTCTGGGATTCTGTGATTCTATGAAATCATCATTTCCACCACCTCAACCCCAGTACTTGACTGGATTGGTAAGTGACTCGATACATCTCGACAGGTATCTATACATACTTTGTGTAATTCTCTTCCAACAGACAGCTGGGGAAGGCTGATAACACCATAAACCCGAGTGTGCCAAGGCAGAGGAAATTGATGCTTTTGTTGTTTCAGGTCCTGCTGGAAGGTGTGTACAGCAGCTGTGAGGAGAACAGCCTGAAGGAATGCCTCAGAAAAGTGCAGGAGAACACGTGAGCCGTGTCTGATCAATGCTCACCCGCTTTTTGTACAGTAAAATTCATTTATTTATTTAAAGTCACTGTCTTTGTCATCCCACCCCTGTTAGCCCCATCCCTCCCCCAAGCAAGACAAGGCTTGGGTGCTTGTCTAGGCACACCTGGGCTTCTCCAGCTTTAGAACAAAGCAGCAGTGCCCCCCCTGTCCAGGTTCCTTCCTGGAGCACAGTCCAAGCTGAGCCTTGTGTGGTTGGAGAAAAGGCAGGGAGCCTTCCTTCAAACTGTGCTTCGTGCAGGAGTTGTACAAACTTGCAGCAATTGCCTGGGGTCAGGACAGGAATCCTCCTTTTCTTTAAAAAAATACAGTAATTAGAATATTGAAAAAGGAGGAATTTTGGAGGGTCCTGCACAGACTGTTGAGAGCTGGAAGGACAGATGTGGAGTCCTGTGGTTCAGTACGACATGTGAGTTCAGGAAGGAGTCAAGCTGCTGTTGTTTTGGCGGTTGGCTCCGTTTCTTCTTCGTACTCTATTTCAATGTAGGGACGTTTTCTTCTGGTTGGTCCTTTCAGGGGAGTTTTCCCCTTAGATTTGGAGTGAGAGGCTTTCTTCTCTACTTCTTCTTCTTCCTGCTCCTCTTCACTACTTGTCTCCAACTTATCCATGTCCTGAGAAAGACAGACAAGAGTGATGTCAAAGCACGCTGTGTAACTAAACCTCCTCTTTCCACAAAATTATCTCGTGTATCTGATTCCATTTTATAATTCTCTGGCTCCCAGCTATGCAGCCAGAGGAGTTGGGTTGTAGGAGATATGGTGTAGTCTGACTGTATCGTTATGTTCCACAAATCTGATTTCACTGACTTTTATCTCATCACCAGAGACACCAAAGAGGTGAAGGTAACTTTCAAACAGCTTGGCCTGACAGTTTGTACCTGGTGCTTCACCTACCTCAAAGTCACTGAGGTCACTGTCATCTGCTTCCACAAACTCTCTTTTATCCATGTCCTGTAAGAAATAAAAGTCAGAAGTTAGTGAGTGCACACACACTGAGCACCATCCAGTGTCCCAGCTCGCAATGGAAGAGCCACCAAGGCCACCACTTAGCACACAGGTGCTTTTCCTGAGTTCACCTCTCCTAATCGCTTCTCACCCCAACATTCAACTACAACGCCCAGAATGTAATTGAATTAAAGATGCAGCACCAGGTCAGGGAAGGATTAACTGTGGTGCCATGGCAGAAAGCATTACCTCATCCTCATCATCATCTTCCTCCTTCTCTGCATCGGACTCGCTCTCGCTTTCTGCATCTTGCTGTTGTAGAGCTTTGTCAAAGGCGTGGATGGGGAAGTTGTAAATGTCTCCATACTGAAAAGGAAAATGTGGATGTTCTGTGAGTCACAGGGGGAAGACAGCTGGTGGTGGGATCATCTAAAGCCTGGGGCCTG
The DNA here is from genome assembly GCF_000700745.2 of Antrostomus carolinensis. Taxonomy (NCBI): domain Eukaryota; kingdom Metazoa; phylum Chordata; class Aves; order Caprimulgiformes; family Caprimulgidae; genus Antrostomus; species Antrostomus carolinensis. The sequence continues at coordinate 2,006 of NW_010300877.1, read as the reverse complement.
CATGGAGGCAGAACCAAACCCCAATTCTGAAGTGTGTGCAGCTCTACAGAAAAAAACAAGGGGCTCTGTGTTTTGGGGAAGTTCTCCAGCCCGTGTTGAAGCCAGACAAGAAGGGCAGCAATTGTCCCCTACGCCTCCCACATGGGTGATGCTTCTCTCATACCAACACCCGTGTCCCTCCCTGGAGAACCCGCAGGACAGAGGGCAGCAGGGGCAGTGTTACTGCCGTGCTCTGAGGGCAGCGATCCTTACTGTGTCCTGCTTCAGTCTTTCCAGCAATTCCTTCTCAATGGCATTTTCCAGCTGAGCAGCAATCAGGGCTTTCTCCTAAGGGAGCAAAGAGGAGCTGTGTCAGGTTTTTGGAAGAGATTTAGAACAGAAGGAACAGACAGGAGATGACATGAAGGAGTGGTGTTACCTCTCTTCTGTTCTCTCGTCTTTCAATCTTTCTGCGTAAAGGAACGAGCTTCCTCCTGCAGGGAACAACACGTGGGAGTCAGTGAATCTGTCAGCCTCTTGCATCAACAAATGTTCATTTAGGACAACAAGCAGCAGTTACATCATTAGAAATGTGGCTGCATCCAGTTTAATTTCATTTATATACTCAGGCTACACTCAGTTAAATCCATCTCAGCCAGGTTCAGTTACCAGCCTGCCAAAGCCTCAGGGAAACAGCTCGGAGCAGCAGGGCTGTGCCCACATATAACTGCCTTTTATAAGGACAGTTAATGACAGAACAAGGGGAAATGGCTCTAAAGTGGCAGAGGGGAGGTTTAGATGAGATATTAGGAAGAAGTTCTTCACTGTGAGGGTGGTCAGACACTGGAACAGGTTGCCCAGAGAAGCTGTGGCTGCTCCTCCCTGGAAGTGTTGAAGGCCAGGCTGGATGAGGCTTTGAGCAACCTGGTCTAGTGGAAGGTGTCCCTGCTGCTGGCAGGGGGGTTGGGACTGGATGAGCTTTAAGGTCCCTTCCAACCCAAACCAGTCTGGGATTCAATGATCCTACAGCCAGTGCCAGTGGCTCAGTGGATGGGCAGCAGCTTTAAGCCAAACCAGCATCGTCACTCTTAGTCCTGTCACTTACTGTCGCTTGAGCGTCAGTTTCCGGATGCGGATGAGGTACTGGGTGATCTTGGTGAACCGCTGTTTGCACTTGTGCCGGATGAACCGTGGCCAGTAGATGAGGTTCTCATCGATCTCTTCCAGTGCTTTCTCATAGTTCTTGTTTAGCAGGACCTGAGGGAGGGGGTGAAGGTAAAGAGTTGAGCTACAGAGCAGCAACAAAGTGGGGACACATCTGCTCTGGGGAGGAGTCCCATCGCTCCCTGCCCCCCACTGCCTCTTGGTTAACGATCTGCTCTCGTTAACTCACCCGCTCCCATAGTCGGCGGGGAAAAGCTGCCCGTTCTATTGTCTTCATGTACAGGTAACAGCGACCTAAAGAAAGGAGGAAGTGTTGAAGGCCAGGTTGGATGAGGCTTTGAGCAACCTGGTCTAGTGGAAGGTGTCCCTGCTGCTGGCAGGGGGGTTGGAACTAGATGATCTTTAAGGTCCTTTCCCACCCAAACCAGTCCATGTCCCCGGGGATGGAGTGTAACCCCAGGGACTGAGAGTGTCCCTGACACCAGGAGGGTGCTCAGAGCCAGGGTGTGCACAGACAGGTGATGTTCACCCCGTCCCCACCCCAGGGGTTGCTGGACTCTCACCTTTCTCCTCCCTGACGGTCGCGTACTGGCTGTTGGCCAGCGGGCAGGAGGAGCGGTTGCACAGCCCGGTCAGGTTGTACTCATTGCGGCAAAAGTTTTGGGTTTTTGTCCTGGAGAGAGGAGACTGTGATTGAAGGGGACTGTGAAGAAGAAGCAGAGCCAACCACCAAACCACCAGCAGCCTGACTCCTTCCTGCACTCGCGTTTTGTACTGAACGACAGGACTCCAGCTCCGTCCTTCCAGCTGTCACCGTTCTGTGCAGGACCCCCCAAAATTCCTCCTTTTTCAATATTCTAATT
>NW_010300876.1:0-285 GCF_000700745.2 Antrostomus carolinensis | reverse complement strand
CATAAATAACATATAGGCAGTTATGTAGAAAAATATCTAGCATGTGGAAAATTTGGAAGAGGGTGGGGATAAAGTAAATCTGATATGTCTGTGCTCTCCCAAAACCATTAACCTGGCATTTAGGACTCCCCTCCAGTCAATCAGGCAAGCTACTAAACACTATTTGAGTCTGACAATGCAGAAATCTTCAAGAAACAGATTTAAACCAAAAAATCCAAACAGATGAGGACAGAATAATCAAGTCCAGAAGCAGTATAAATACATGCAGAGCTGTCCTGAGCTGCT
>NW_010300875.1:0-1609 GCF_000700745.2 Antrostomus carolinensis | reverse complement strand
GGGTGAGGGGGGGGGGACACCATCTTGGCTCCGCTGCAGCGTTGGGATGGGGACAGTTCTCAGCTGGTATCTGCTGAGGGACACTCATGACAGCTGGAAAATTCTCCCAGTGGGATGTTTGGCTTTTCTGTGAACACCCCCTCCCAGGGCAGAGCTGCTCCAGCCCAGGGTGGAATTTTTTGGGGTTGTTTTCATGATTTCTATCATGTTTGGAGTACCCAGAACTGGGAAGATGTTGTTTTTAGGGGTTGTATCTTGGTTGTGGCAAAACCTCTGAGTTTTCCTGACATTCCCAGCCCTTTTCCAACACTCTAAGGTATTTTTTTCACCAGGCTTTGCCTTATTTTGACCGTCTGGACTATGTCTCCATGATGTGCAATGAACAAGCTTATTCCTTGGCCGTGGAGAAGCTGCTCAACATCCGCCCACCTCCGCGGGCTCAGTGGATCCGAGGTGACAGCAGCTCCACCTCACCCCGTGGCTTCACCTCCCTCCCTGCCTTGCTGAGACCTCAAGCAGCTTTCTGAGGGGCTCAACCCCCTGTTCCCCCTTCCCCAGGGGGTCAGGAAGCTGAGGGGTGCTCACCCCCCCCTCCTTTTGTCCCCCTCTGTCCCCAGTTCTCTTCGCAGAGATAACCCGGCTGCTCAACCACATCATGGCTGTGACCACGCACGCCTTGGACATCGGGGCCATGACCCCCTTTTTCTGGATGTTTGAGGAGAGGGAGAAGGTAAAAAGCAGCACAGTGGCACTGGGGGGGTGGATGGGGGGTCGATTTGGTGCTGTGGGGCAGTGGGATCTTCTCTGTCCCCACAGATGTTTGAGTTCTACGAGCGGGTATCGGGGGCGCGGATGCACGCTGCTTACATCCGTCCTGGTGGGGTGCACCAGGTAAGAGGGGGAGGGGGGGGTCCTGGAGAGTCATTCCAGTGTGACAGGGATGTGTAGGGTGTCACCCTGAGTGGGTGATGTCACCTTTTGCTGCTTCCCTGGAGCCAGCAGCCATGCTGACCTCTCTCTGCTCCCACACAGGACCTGCCCCTGGGGCTGATGGATGATATCTACGAGTTCGTGAAGAACTTCTCCCTGCGGATAGATGAGGTGGAGGAGGTGAGGTGGGACTGGAGCTGGATTTCTCCTTGAAACCTGGGAGATGATGGGAACTGTCCCCACTTCCCAACACCCTGAGGTCTGGTGTCCCTGTCCCCTGGGAGAGGGGAATGGTCCCCACTTCCCAACACCCTGAGGTCTGGTGTCCCTGTCCCCTGAGAGAGGGGAACTGTCCCCACTTCCCAACACCCTGAGGTCTGGTGTCCCTGTCCCCTGGGAGAGGGGAACTGTCCCCACTTCCCAACACCCTGAGGTCTGGTGTCCCTGTCCCCTGGGAGATGGGAACTGTCCCCACTTCCCAACACCCTGAGGTCTGGTGTCCCTGTCCCCTGGGAGAGGGGAATGGTCCCCACTTCCCAACACCCTGAGGGCTGAGGTCTTGCCTGTCCCCTGGCCATGACCAGTGTGGGTTATTCCTCCTGTGGCAGCGGTGACAAGGTGACACAGGTCAGGATAAGGGGTGGGTGGGTGGTTGGGGAGGGGTGCCCAGGTGATTGAC
>NW_010300874.1:0-556 GCF_000700745.2 Antrostomus carolinensis | reverse complement strand
AAATCCTGCTTTTCCTCCTCAAAGAGGGAGAAGACATTTCAACCTGAGTGTCCCCAACATCAGGGTCACCTCCTTGGGGTCCCCAATCATGGAGTCCCATTCTTGGGGTCCCTGTTTTTCGGGTCTCCATGGTTGAAGTCCCATCTCTGTGGTCTCATTGTTGGGGTCCCATTGTTGGGTTCCCATCTTTGGGATCCCATCCTTGGTGCCCCCATCCTTAGTGGCCCATCTTTGAGGTCTTGTCCTTGGGATCCCATCCTTGGTGACCTCAACTTTGGGATCCCATCCTTGATGTCCCCACTTTTGATGTTCCTTCTTTGGGGTTCTTGTCCTTGGGATCCCATCCTTGGTGACCTCATGTTTGGGGTCCCATCTTTGGGATCCCATCCTTGGTGACCTCATCTTTGGGGGTCCCATTGTTGGGATCCCATTCTTGGTGTCCCCATCCTTAGTGTCCCATCTATGGGGTCCCATCTTTGGGATCCCATCCTTGCTGACCTAATCTTTGGGGTCTTGTCCTTGGGATCCATCCTTGATGTCCCCACTTTTGATGTTC
>NW_010300873.1:18383-19471 GCF_000700745.2 Antrostomus carolinensis | reverse complement strand
TCTTGTTGAACCTCATCAGGTTCCTTTCCGTTGCCTTGTTAAAGCTCACTTTTCTTTCTTCTGAGGAAAGTATCTTCTGTTGATTAGTCTGTCCTTTTGAAAATGAAGTTGGTAATAAATGCTTATGGCTGATCAGTCCCAGCTTGAATTTGCAGTGCGAAAGTTTCAGATGCATTTAGGATCTTTCATGTAAATTCCAACAGAATTCTTGGTTTAAACTAGCAATAATGTTTTCTGTGTAGGTGTTGCTGTACAGCCATATGGTTTTGAAAGGGATTTTCACTATATACTTTTCAGCTGTCCCAATCCAGAGAGGTGGAAAGGTTTTGGAATACTTATCAGTGTTCAGGAACTTGGACCTGACATTGAATTTATCAGTAGCTGTATTAGTGACCACCTACTGTTAGCACAGCTGGGCATGGACCTATTCTCCTGCACCCTCAGAAGCAATCAAGTATAAATATCTAATAAAGGTTAGTTCTTCAGTAGACAGCATCTACTCCTTGAGACTTTACCATGGTTGCAGTGGCCATCAGGACCACATTCCTCCATAACTTCTTACCAGTTTGTAAGGAAACTTTGCAGTCACGTTTCTAGGGAGAGATTGGAGGCCAGGACTATCTCTCCATACAATTTTCTTAATTACCCAAAAGGTTATATCGCAAGAGTTGACTGTAAAGTTAAACCAAGTGATTTGTTGTACTGAAATGGCGTACTTAGGCAGTTGTCTTAGTCCATAAAGCACTTTATTTTCATGAAGACATAAGAATTGCATTTTTACCAAGTCTTCCTGCTACAGATAGAAAATACAGGGTCAGACTATGTGGCAACGAAGCCATTGGGGAATCCTCTTCACTAAACTGTAGGGTTTTCCCTCACTGGAGCCCAGACCTTATTGAAAGTGTCCCTGCTCTTCATTATGTTGGTACAACTGCCAGGTAGTGATCCCTACGCGCATGTTCACCTGCAGTTGTGCTACTATGGAAGAATCCTTGAAAGGCTGCTCTTACCAGTCAGTGTGTGTTTGAACAGTTAGAAAGTGTCCAGTTTCCCAAAGCTGTTAGAGAAGCTTCAACATCAGGATGAAG
>NW_010300873.1:15775-18351 GCF_000700745.2 Antrostomus carolinensis | reverse complement strand
TCTTTGTGACTCACGTGGGCTATGGCTAGTGACTAAAACCTATGATGATTTTTTTCCATCCATCTAACGTGGTGCTGATGGTAGGAATAACCTCAGACTTGATGGGCCCCTGTCCCTTCACGAGAGAGGTATCTTGTCTGTGTGTCGCATGGGACTGCCAGCTCAACCCCATTGTTTGCTGGCTTCTTGCCTGTGTGGGAGACTTGGTGCACTGAGCTTGGGAGAAGAACGGGGAAGCACTACAGTTGCAGGGGGAAGCCCTGTTGCTGCAGTGTAGGGTGTGGATCTGTAGGAGAAATGTACATGGTGATAAAGCTGTGTGTTGCTTTTGAGCTTCAGGTTTTTGTGAGATAACCAGCTGATCTGGGAGTGCTGTTCTGCCAACAGGAACTGTGCGTGTTGCTGAGAAATCTGTGTATTTTGGTACTTGATGCAATATGAAGCTGCTAATCTTATTTAAAAATAAAAAACAAACAACTAACCAAACCTCAACAGCTACATGCTTGGGCAGGAGTGGGTTTGAAAATTGGTGGTGGCACACTTTAAGGATACCAGCTCTTCATGAAAGCTGGTTTATACTTTTTTCTTCTACCTTCAAATATTTAACAAGTCTACATTTCTTGCTCATGAAAGAGAATAAGTAATGCCTGTTATTACTTGTGCTGTCTGAATAGATTACCATAAGGTTCTGGAAATTGGGAGGTATGCTTTGTGCAGCCATCTCAATATTTAAAGTATATGGACAGTGATTGAAAATACTAGCCTAGCTGCACGTACACATTGCAAAATATTTGGTGGTTTCTTCTGAGAGTAAGCAGGTTCAAGATATTTTAAAAAAAAAGAGTTATTTGAATTTGAACGTAGTTCAAGATCAAGTGAAGGTTATTTTAGTAGTTATACCAGGCTAAGCCATAAGGTAAACAGCTTAATTTGCCAATTTATTGGTAGCTTTTTATTGTTTCATGTAATTGGCCTTCCTCTTTGCAGGTCAGTTCACAACACAATTGATAACCTTTCCATAGTTATTTACTACTGTGCCCTGATTGCTCCTTTCAAAACTATGACTCAGTACAAAATAATTCAATATATAATCTGAAAACAATTAACTCTTCAAAACTACCTTTTTATAGTACATACAAAGGGAACAGAGCAAAAAGCTTCCACATATGCAGTAGAAATTCTATAACTGGATTTTAAAAACCCCCTGTTTGCTAAGATTGAAATTTTTCAGTTATTTATTTCAATAAAACTTCTTGGTTGTCACTGGGATCACACGTTTGCACAGTGCAGGTTCTCAGCTCTCTGGGCGCATCAGCAGGTTGAGAATGTCCTGCGTCCCTTGGTGGGAGGTGTAAACCAGTGTGTGTGATCACCCACCCAGTAGCAGAGCACCTCCAAAGGAGAACCGTGGCCGTGGCATGTAGAGGTGTAGTTTATGTTGTTTGAAGTGCAGGGTAGTTTGTAGCCAGCTGCATACTACACGGGCTTCGAGGTGTGAAGCGGCTTTTGCAGAGCCACATCAGAGACAGAATCACAGAGTCACAGACTGGTGGGGGTTGGAAGGGACCTCAGGAGATCATCCAGTCCAACCCCCCTGCCAAAGCAGGTCCATCTCCAGCAGGGTGCAGAGGGTGGTGTCCAGGGGGGTTTGGAATCTCTCCAGAGATGGAGATTCCACAGCCTCTCTGGGCAGCCTGTCCCAGGGCTCTGGCACCCTCACAGTAAAGAAGTTTTTCCTCATGTTTAAGTGGAACCTCCTGTGTTCCAGCTTGTGCCTGTTGCCCCTTGTCCTATTGCTGGCCACCACTGAGCAGAGTCTGACCCCATCCTCTTGACACCCACTCTTTACCACTCTTTAGATATTGATATGGCACGTTGGTACTGTGCTCCTCAGTGGTGGGTGGTGACTCTGTGTGGCTTTGCATGGAGCCAATTCAGGGCTGTCCCCACCGTCCCCACCTGGCTTTTTGGCGTACTGGGAGAGCCTGTGATAAAAGCTTCTGGGCTTGTCGCCTTGTCTGCTAGTTCCATAGTGATCTATAACTTTACAAAAAAAAAAAAAAAAAAAAAAAAGAAAAGAAAATTGCTTGACTTCAGTATATCCGTTCAGAGAGAACAGACATGTGCATGTGATGAGGAAACTGATCCCTGTCATCAGGCGTTCCTGTGTTCACAGGACAACGTGTCAGCTGTACAGTTCAGTAGGCCACAGTTTACATTAGTACACCTGAAAAATATATAGGTCTTGGCTTAATTTCCAGAAAATGAGAGAAATGGGATGGCTTTTGCTGATAAACCATCAGTATCTCAAACAGCAACTTTGTATGATACAGTATCATTGGTTTTGATGGCTCCATCTTTCAAAGATGGGGCTTCTGACATGATTGGCCCAGAAGGCCAACCACATCCTGGGTTGGATCAAAAGAAGTGTGACCAGCAGATCAAGAGAAGTGATTCTGCCCCTCTACTCTGCTCTGGTGAGACCTCACCTGGAATGCTACATCCAGCTTTGGAGCCCTCAACACAAGAAGGACGTGTACCTGTTGGAGCATGTCCAGAGGTGGCCACAACAATGA
>NW_010300873.1:0-15503 GCF_000700745.2 Antrostomus carolinensis | reverse complement strand
GTGGAGGCCTCATCCCTGGAGATATTCAAGGTCAGGCTTGATGGGGCTCTGAGCAACGTGCTCTAGTGAAGATGTACCTGCTCACTGCAGGGGGTTGGACTAGATGACCTTTGAGGGTCCCTTCCACAAACCATTCTATGATTCTATGATTAAAGGATGCTTTTGAGGAAACCAGGCAGAGACATGAAACTCTCCATAGGTCCTTGTAGCACTTTCAGCAGCATCCCTGGGTCTGCATTTCTGAAGTGTGTATGTGTGTTTGCTGAATTCTCTAGATACCTAGGCAGTCCAGGGGACCTCCTCTTGGAATGTGTCTTTTCATCTGTCTGCCTAGAACTAGATATTTAAAGTGTTGCATGTGCCTTTCAAACCTCCCAGAATGTACTTATTCTCACATTAATTACCTAACACTCTCTTGCTCAGGATTGCTTTGGAAAGATATCTCAGCAGCTTTTATAGAGTCATACTCTTTTATCTAAGCAGTTAAAAAAACAAGGAAAACAATACCTCGGCAACTAACACAAATGAACTGGTCTAACCAGTATCCACCTTGGGCAGGAAGAGTTTGACAAAGTGGCGTGACCCTCTTGATTTGGTTTTGGCACGTCACGATGGTTCGACATTGAGCATCAGCACAATGCTGCTGCAGCAGCACATTTAATCTCTGAGGTCCTTAAGAACGTGAGAGGTGGGATCATTCAGAAAAGAGCCTTTGAAACTGCAGAAGCTCTGCAATGAAATGCAGTGAAGCCTAGTTAGCTTTGAGTGGCTAACTCTCGTGGGACTAGATAAGAGCTGTTGCCTTTTAATCAGAGTCTCCAATGAGTTTTGCGTAGTCTTGTCAGCTTTTCAGGTTTGTCTTTGCCATGAGCAAGCTCAAGTATGTCCTCCTTGGAAAATAAGAAAATTCTTGTTGGTATTTGTGGTGTGTTGGTACTGATTCTGGAGCACAGCTGTCCTGTTCTACTATTTAAGGTGGAGGTTTTGACACATGAGGACTTAAAACTGTTTGACACGTTATTACCTTTTTTTTCCTTCTTGCCAAAGGTGATAAAACTCTGCGCACCACCACTGCTACATATTTCTGCTGCCCTCCAAGTCCCACGATTGCCTTCCCTGGTCTCTGCTGTTCCCTTGCAGATTTAGGGTTCCTCCAGCTGTTTTTTTTTTTTTCCAGAAATCGAAATAAATCACAGGGGGCAGTGGGAGGGAGGGAGAATTCATCCCACATCTGAAAATAGAGGTTTTTGAGTCCTTCGTCCTGGCTTTTGTATTGGGGAGAGTAAGGAGAGAGTGCAGTCTATGCTTGCTTGTTTAAGAGTTGTTAAAGCTTACCTTCTTTGAAGTTGTTGGAGAGATTTTTACATGAGGTTTGAAAGGTGGGCTGGTTAAGCTTTGCTGTAGGAAATGTTTCCTGTCCCACTGTCTCCTGGAGTTTGGATTATCTCTAACTGGAAGTCACATTGCTCCTTAGGAATTAAACTTGGTTTAAAAAAAGTTCAATACTTCCATAGCTAAAGTGATATATCCATAGTCCTAGCAATAGAATGAATGATCTACTGTTGAGGATGGGTGAGCTGATGCAGAAAATTAAGGAGAGCGAGAATTTGCCTACATGATAAACCTCACATCCATGCTTCTCCACAGTGCCTTTTTTCTATGGTGAGATTTAAATTTTGGGGTTGTGCTGATGAATTGTTCAGGAGCTTCATTATCAGCTGTGGACAGATTTACTGAGAGGGTTACAGTGCAGGCAGTTCAGCAGCTGAAGTCGACTCATCTCTTCAATGAACTCTGCTCATGTTCTGCCTAAGGACTGTCATTTCTGCTCATTTGGAAGTGCCCCGTACAATGAATATGAAGCCTGTCCTCAGCAATCACTTTCAGACAAGCTCTTAATACTTTATGGAATAGTTTTATGTTCAGTCTATTCACAGAATCACAGACTGGTTTGGGTTGGAAGGGACCTTAAAGCTCATCCAGTCCCAACCCCCCTGCCATCAGCAGGGACACCTTCCACTAGACCAGGTTGCTCAAAGCCTCATCCAACCTGGCCTTGAACACTTCCAGGGAGGAGCAGCCACAGCTTCTCTGGGCAACCTGGGCCAGTGCCTCACCACCCTCACAGCAAAGAATGTCTTCCTCAGATCTCATCTCAATCTCTCCTCTTCCAGTTTAAAACCATCACCCCTTGTTCTGTCACTCCCTGCCCTTGTCCAAAGTCCCTCCCCAGCCTTCCTGGAGCCCCTTCAAGTACTGGAAGGCCGCTTTAAGTTTTCCCCAGAGCCTTCTCTTCTCCAGGCTGAACAGCCCCAACTCTCTCAGCCTGTCCTGATAGGAGAGATGCTCCAGCCCTCGGATCATCTCCCTTTAAAGTTGGAAAGGAGGTGGGTTTTTTTTTCCCTACTGATCAGTGTGCTTTCCCAAATCCTTTACTACTAAATAAAAGGGAGGAAAAAAATGAATTGAAATATCATTAGTAATTACCAGAGGACAAAGTTGAGAACTTTGTCTGATGCTTCCACGTGATGCTGAGTTATTAATCGATCATAAAGAAGATGGAGTGTGGAAACCTCAGGCCTTCTGTTTAATATTTTATTAACCTGTGCTACTGTTTTGAATTTATCAGTGTTTTGTTGATTGGGCTTTGCACTCCTGTCTTTATCAGATATGTAGGGGCAGTAGTAACCTTTGCCTGTGTACATGCTCTTAAGAGGCAATCTTTTGTGATTTCCCCATAATTAAAAATATTGCTGTTGCTGTTTTAACCTTGATGGTGATTTTTATTGACGTTATTAAAGGATATGAAGCTACATGTGAACTGGAGTCGTGACCCCTGAGACTGAACTGGGAGTTCTTGAGTAGTCTTAGAAATCAGATATCCAGCGCTGATGAGAAACCCAAGTATACCATGTTAGAGGCTTTTGAAAACTCGGGATTGTATTCTGTAAGGAAACAGTTTTAATCCTTGTTAAAATAATTGTGGGATAGCTGTGAGTGGGAGAGGATTGTTTTGTCTCCCAAGGTATAGTTTGGCCTGTCAACATGAAGATTTCATGAGATTAAAGCAGGTGAAATTAAAACTGAAGTTACAGTGAAAATGAGCACCTTGTTTATTCCTTCTTTTGTCTTTGTGAAATTTTCTTTCCTTGTTCTTTAAAACTTCTGCGTGCATATATGCTATAATTTGCTTCCCAGTTTGGAAACATGTTTTGTTGGGTTTTTTAACTAAGAATTTAACCATATTTTTTGTGGTTGACTTCCATTTCAAAATTCCTTCTAGCATCAACTGGAAAGTAAAGCCAAACCTTGCTGTAAAGCCAGTGCTGATAGCTAGAATGGTAATTTTATTTTTTCTTTCTTAGCATCTCTGAAACTTTTTTTTTGTTGGGGGGGGGGAGGGGGGTGGGGTGGCACTGTGAGTGTGTGAAATCCACTCCTTGTGGAGTGACTAATACATACTAGGTAACACTTATTTTGGAGACTTTAGCAGCATATTTAATTACTAGATTCCTTGCTTAGTAAACTAAAATAATAGACCACCACGTTTGGAAGCAGGAGTGTGTATAAGGCCTTGCAGCTGGGATGAAATGAAAATGTGCTGAGTTGCTAGAGCTGAGTGATATTCCCCCAAGAGTGCTAAAAAAACTTGAACAATATAGCTGAAATAACAGCCAGCGCATATTGGTTTCAGCCAAGAAGCCTGTGGGGGCTGGCAGGTGTGATGATTTAAAACCAAATAATTAAATAAAGGAAAAATGAAAAAAGCAGCTCCAGGAGGGAATCAGAATTCCAGGTCAGTCTACTGGAAATAACGGTTGCAACTAGCATAGATTAAGCACCTTGGTGAATATGATATACCAGAGTAGTGTCAGTACAACTCTTTGAAAGGAAAACATATCTCTTGGAGCTCTTGGGAAGGATGAGCAAGCATACAAATAGGGTGATCTGGGAGACACAGTCATGATTTCCAAACATCTTTCAACAGGTTTCCTTATCAAAAGAAATCTAGCAGCCTGGGGTTAAGGGGGAAGGTCCTTACATGGGTTAAAATAAAAAAGAATGAAAATATAAGAAATGGAGGGTAGGAATTGCTGATTGATTTTTCCCAGCAGAGGCAGTGGAGATAGATCTGCAAGGATCTGGGCTGCTCACCACGTTGTAAATGACTGGGGAAAAATAGGTGAGAAGTTAAGTGGCATTGCAAGTGCAGCACTTTTATTCAAGATAAATAAGATAAATTGTTTCTATGAGGAGGATTGTAAAAGGACCTTGTGAGACTAACTGGGCTTTAAAAATTGCAGATCTGTCAAGTAGTCCACATGGTAAAAATGATCTTATCACCTGTCAGGTAGAATCTGGGATAACTTACTGCTCAGGAGTTGAGTTTTGAGGTCATTTTAGTTGTCTGGAACTATCTTGATCTAACTAGAAAAGGTGTTAGATGTTGTGAATGTAGAAAATGGAGAGCATTGTGAGTGCAGCATGGATGCACGATGTAGCTTACTTGAGTATTGTGCGTTTTTAATACTATGATCTAAAAGTATATAGCTCATTCGGGAAAAATATGGAATGACTAAAGCAGGATTTCTCAACTTGGAAAGAATATTATTGCAAAGTTGTAAGTAGGAAGAATTAAATGGTACCTAGCATCTACAAACAGAAAAAATTAAGAGCTGTGAAACTCCTTGCCACAGAATGTTGTGCATACTAGAAGTGTACATGGGTTAAAGGAGAGATTTGACAGAGGAAGAATCATAGAATCATGGGATGTTGTGAGTTGGAAGGGACCCACAAGGATCATCCAGTCCAACTCCTGACCCTGCACAGGACAATCCCAACATTCAGACCATGTGTCTGAGGGCACATGTTGGCCAAATGCTTCTGGAATCTTGTCAGGCTTGGTGCCATGACCCCCTCCCTGGGGAGCCTGGTCCAGTGCCCCACAACCCTCAGGGTGAAGAACCTTTTCCTCATGGCCAACCTCACCCTCCCCTGCCACATCTTCCTGCCATTTCCTCTGCTCCTGGTGTTGGTGGCCAGAGAGAAGAGATCAGCGCCTGCCCCTCCTCTTCCCCTTGGGAGGAAGTTCTAGACCGTGATGAGATCTCCTCTCATTCTCCTCTTCTCCAGGCTGAACAAACCAAGTGACTTCAGCCTCTCCTCATACAGCTTCCCCTCAGTTGAGAGGTTCTACATTACACAGAAGCCACATCTGGCCCAGGAGATCTCTGAGCTGGAAATCACAGGAGGTCCAAGAAATAGCCTTCTGTCTTCTATAGGCATGTGGTTTTTGCTGCTGTTCCTCTTTGTTGGCTGACAGGAGGAATGGGAATGTGTCCTAAAACCTAAAAAGATTTCCCTGACGGTGCTTGTGGAGAAGGATATAAATGAACTCATCAAATGAATAAGAGGAGGGATCCAAGAACAGATGGGGAAGGGAATAGAAAGGAGTCGAGGGATCCAAAAGCTTTACAATTTTAAAATGGGGGACTTGAGGAGGAGGGTCATAAATAACAAGGGGAGGAATGTAGGCAGAACCACTGATTTTGGAAGAGGGGTTATAGTGAATGTACACCTCTTGGTGCAGCAAAGGCATGGGTGGAAAAAATGTAATGTCCTCCATACAGAACCTTTCTGTGGTTTTAGTGCTTCTTTTGAACAGGAAATGGAGGCAGGTTTCTGGGGTGGTTTTGTTTGGTTTGGGTTTTTTTTAAGTGATGTTTTGCCTAAGGGGAGCATGTGGGTATGTTTGTGCCTGCATATCTAAGGAGTATAGTCAGAAGAACTGCAGGCTCCCCAGGGAGCAGAATGGCGCAAGGTGTATTTCAGACTGCAGAAACACCACGACTGTATGGAGCTGGTAGCACAGAGCCCATCCTGTGCCCGAACTGAATTCCTGCTTATCTGATCAAAGTTCGAATCTACAGGCAAGTCCTCAGTTAACCATTTTTCAGTTGCTTCAGACTAGGTTGGAGCAGAGGAAACTCCTCCTTTTCAGGCCAATCAAGATGTGTCTTACCTGTGGGTGGACTTTACTGGCAACTGGAGCCTTGCCAAACATCACCTCTTGTTTCATGAAAGCTAAATGTGTACTTAGGTGTGCTAGAACGAGTGACCTGGACTTCCGAGTGCCGCTTGGAGATGATCCCAAAAAGCCATCATCCTTCTCTGGAACAAGGGGCAGATTTGCATCTTGGCTGATGCTTCCTCACGCAGCAAGCCAGCTCTTATCTTTCCTTTGGCTGAACGTGTAACCTTTCATTGCACAAACAATCTTCCTTTTAGACTTTGTTCGTGGTATGAATCAGTGCCTTCATTTGCTGGCCTGTGTGCTGAGGGAGTATAATCTTCTTTTTGACTAGTTGGTATTCTCAAGAATTAGTAATGGCAGTAGTCCTACTTATAATTTAGACTAATAAATTATAAAGGGCAACTGTTTTCCTCCAACAACTGCATCACTGTCTTCAGACTAAACTTGGGTAGATGCTGATGTACCTTCCAAACAGCTCGACTGTATTATGGGGGGGGGGGGGGGAACCCAACCAACCAACCAAAAAGAGGCAGTATTTTGCTATCAAGTTATGATTCTTGTTCTATTGCAATCCACAGTTAAAAGTATTGGTAGTTGTAGGGTTAGGAAAGAAACAATCCTTAAAATCCTGCAGGAGTGCTGGTGTGCCGGGGAGGGAAGCAGTCTGTGTGTTCAATCAGTAATTTGTTTGCTTGTGCAGACAATCACGTGGTTGTAGTTAGGTCAGAGGGTAGCAGGGGTTTACTGTAGTGTCTTAATATGCCCGTAAGTTTGTACTTAGACTTAATTTTCATCTTGAAACTGAATTGTCACTTATGCTTTATTACAGCAGTTGGAAAAGGTTTTTGATCCTTGAATCTAACAGAGTTAATGCTGAAAACTTTAAAACTTTCCAGGTCTAAAATGATGATAATGCAGGGGATTCTCTTTGCTGCATCTTAGATTAATTTAGGCAGAAGTTTATCAAAAAGACTTTAAAAAATGCTGGGTCATTTGACATACTTAGAATAGCTAAAGAAAAAGGGTTATGTTTTAATAGTAAAAATAAATCATTGGTCTTTGTGAAGTGGATTGTGTTCTTGGATGATTTCATTTAGTAGTTTGTTATGCTTTGTCATTCGGGTACTTTTTGCATCTGCCAGGGAACAACAGAAAAAAAATTACTGACTAATCAATCCCATTAAACACAGCTTAGCATCCTGGGAAAAGCTGATAGATTGTAGCTGTATGTTTGGACTAAAGCAAAGCTGTGAAACTTGTAGTATAAATTTTATTTGGTTAATTATTTTTTTTTAATTATTGTATGTATTTGCAATGGATCTGCATGACAGAAATAGTGAGTTAGTGTGATGTCCTCGAGCCTCCCCGCGTGCTGACAGCGGAAGGGGACTCCGTCATGTCCAATGAAGGGCTTGACTCGGTTGGCTTGTTACCAAAGCCTTGCAGCTGGCTTAGTGATTTGTAGCCTTTCTCTCAAGTTCCTGAGGGGAGGAGGCAATGCTATTTAAAAGTCTTATATTTAATCCAAAACCAGTATATTAATTGGAGTATGGTCACTGGATCTTCTCATCACTAATCTGTTTCTTGCTTTTCTTTCCCATATTTATGTTAGGCTCTAGCTCTAGCTTCTTTCTTTTGCAAACATGTATCCTATGAATGTGTGCAAATAGATCCATGTGAATATGGATTCATATTAGCTCAACTGTTAATTCCAGTTATTTGTTAATAATCTATTAAAAAAGATTCCAAATAATCTCTTTTAGTACAACTTTTAACATTTTATATAAGAACCATTACCTTAAATTGGGACAAAACTTAGGGAGCTTAGATGGTTTAAAAAAAGCCTGTAGTACACTGAAATTCCCAAACAAGTTTTTATCGGGCATTTGAGTAAAACAAGTTCAAAGTCTACTCTTGTAAGCCTTCACTGCTGACAGCTGTGCAGTATGTTTGTTTTAAAGCATGGACTCTTGCTCATCCTTTACATGTTTTTTTTTCTTTTTTTTTAGTTCAAAACCCATTTCTTCACCTTTGATTGTACAAGTTGGACATGCAGAGACACTTCAGCCGCTGCTTGCCCTCATGGGTTTCTTCAAAGATGCTGAGCCTCTCAAGGCAAACAATTACATCAGACAAATGCATCGGAAATTTCGCAGTGGCCGGATTGTGCCTTATGCAGCCAACCTGGTATTTGTGCTTTACCACTGTGATCAAGTGAAAACCCCTAAAGAAGAGTATCAAGTGCAGATGCTGTTAAATGAAAAACTGATGTTGTTTCATCACTCAAATGAAACCATTTCTACTTATGCGGACCTCAAGGACTATTACAAGGACATCCTGGAAAATTGCCACTTCAAAGAGGAGTGTGAATTACCAAAAGTTAATATTACCGCTGTTGATGAACTCTGAGGGAATGAAACGGAGTGGGCGTTCTGCAAACTGACCTTGGTTCTGGTTGACAGACATTGTGAACAAGCACTTTTGATGATTTGCTGCTGCTGTGTTGACTCACTAAACTTGCAGATTTGATGGGTTGTCTCAGCTCAATGCGCTGTTTATTTATTACCTAAGAATTTTAAAAACACATGCTGTAACAGGGCTGTTGCTGAGCATTTGTAACAAATACGTAAGATGAAGCATACCTGTAATGTTGATATGTACAAATCAGCAATTTCATTGGTCTTTCCTCTTATGAATGGGACCCTAGATGGATTTAAGAACTGGAACAACTTATCTTATATCAGAGCTGAAGGTGGTTGGACTGATTCACTATTGCTTTGCGCTGCCTGTTTGCTAGCTACTGCTTTCCTGTGGCAGGCATGAAATAATTGAAACCTGTGAGCTTTTTTTGCCTCTAGGAAGGAGAGGGTACATATTCCTTCCCCACAGCTGCCCAACTTTTGCCTGGACAGCACCACGCAAACATCTCTTTCTCCGGCTTTTAAAACAGGAGGAGTTGCAGTGTTCCTGTGTGCATTATCTGCCTGAAAAGGGTTCCAGCAGTTAAAATTCTTAAAGTCATCCTGCATAGCAAGTTAGCCTCCAGGGTAAGGGAATTATCATTAAAAAGAAGAAGTAAAAAGAAAAAAAAAAAAAAAAGGAGAAAAGGGGGAGAGGGGGAAGAAAAAGAAAAAAAGAAAAAGAAAAAGAAGAACAAAAAGAAGAAGAAGAAGAAAAAGAAAAAGAAGAAGAAAAAAAAAAAAAAAAAAAAAGGAGAAAAGTGGGAGAGTGGGAAATAGGCACTCTTTCTTTTAGGTGCTCTGGGAGATGATTCTCTACGTAATCTGGTGAGATTTGTTGTTCTCTAGAACAGAGAAGCAGTTGTTCTCTACATAATCTGGTGAGTCCTTTCTCTTGAAACCATCCGTTTCTCATGTTAAAGGTTTGGGCTAAGGCATTCAGGTTAGGCTGTGAACATCTTGGTCCTGTTGAGATGCTGACAGTTCTCCTAGCTTTGGTTGGAAGGGACCTATGGAAGTGTCCAGTCCCACCTCCTGCTTTGTCATTAGCAACAATGGGATTGTTGCTAACCCTAAATCAGGGCAGGTTTTGGACTGTAAAAAGTATCTGGCTGAGACTTGATTTCTGCTACCTTGAAGGCACCGGACGTGGTGTCGCTTACATAGGCTTTATACATTCAGTATGCCACCTTGTTCTTGAAATGAAGCTGTTTTTTAGAGAAATTGATTATGTACAAGTACTGGTGATCTCTTAAAGCAACTACACTTCAAATAGGTTCACTTGCTACTGAAAGCTGGAAAGTATTTTAGAGCTCTGCAGTGTGGTGGAAGAAGGAAACGTGAAGATAGTTTTCCAGAAATGTCTGAAATGCAGTGTCAGATAAAAATCCTTTCATCACCAAGAAGGGGATGACTGTGTGAAGCACTTGCCCCAGAGGAAATGAGGGTGCGGAATTACAGTGCTGGCAGCTCTTGCAGTGTGTACTCGCCACCCTGTAATGAGTGTTCCAGAGCTCATCCCGAAACGTGAGGCGTAGCATGCTGTGTTTACTGGGGAGGGGGTGAAAGGTTGGTATAAGCCATTACTGCAGGGTGTCAGGTGCACTATAAACATTTATACCCACATTTGCTTCAGGGTAACTTCTTTTTGTAGCCTCACCTTCAGAACTGGGATCTTAACTGCTGCAAAAAAACAAAACCAAAAAGCCAAACTGGCTCAAAGTTGAGGAGTTAAATTTAGTGTATAATTTTTTAATTTTTCTTGAGGACTTAGGCTTCTGTCACTTTTTTTTTTTTAATATGGCTTGTATAAAAGCACTTAAGGTTTATATATCTGGAAGTTAAGGAGCAATCAAGAACCTGTTTTTTATTGTTGTGCTCTGAGTTAAGGGTTCTTCCCTACCTTAGGATGTAGGGCCCTGTTTCATTAGTGCACCAGTTCTGTGGACACTGTGGTTCTAATTGCTCAGGATACTGATTAACATTGGTGGGCGTTTCAGCATTAACGTCCTGGTGAAAGATTAATGTTTATAAATATGTAAAGCGTGAATGTCAGGAGGATGGAGCCAGGCTCTTCTCTGTGATGTCCAACGGTAGGACAATGGGCAGTGGGTGCAAGCTGGAGCATAGGAGGTTCCATGTGAACATGAGGAAAAACTTTCTCACTGTGAGAGTGACAGGACACTGGGACAGGCTGCCCAGGGAGGTTGTGGAGTCTTCATCTCTGGAGGCATTCCAAACCTGCCTGGACATGTTCCTGTGTGACCTACTGTAGGTGATCCTGCTTTGGCAGGGGGTTGGACTGGATGATCTTTCGAGGTCCCTTCCAATCCCCACCATTCTGTGGTTCTGTGTTAGCTCTGCAAATCTTTTTCTGAAACTGGTGAAATGGTTAGGGAGGAGTATCAATGCTGAAGCCAATGTAGGAATATAGGTCAGGATAATTGTCATCACCAGCATATGACTTTTACTGCTAAATCAGCTTTGCATGTCTCCTTTTGTACATGATCCTACCTTGAGACTAAGTCAACTGATCATAGTTACTGAGACAGATGCCTGTTACAAACTTTATTGCAACATTTGAGGCAAGCTACAAAGAAATGAACCTTTGTTTAAAGGCAGTTAAGTTTGGTAAATAGCAGATGCAAGGGTGAGAAAATCCACCTTTGAACAAATATTTTTTTCTGTGAGTCAGTCGTCCTGTGATGATTCATGTTTCGAACAGAAGGAATGAAAGCCTGCCTGTTGGAGATGAATGGAGGATTTCTGTTTGTCAGTTCAGTGAGACTGATTTTAAGACATCATGTTTGTTAAAAGATACATCCTTCTTCCTCATGGAGGAGGAACATGTTGTACTTGACTGCTTTTTTGATCATGTGCCAGATGAGGTGGAAGAACCAAAAAAAATTCCTTCTACCATGGAGCATCATTTACCTCTGCATTGCCAAGCTGATTGTATGCTTTAATTCCGTGCAAAGGGCTTCAAGGATGACTCTTCAGAGGCTGTTTCCTATTTTGCCTTGGAGTATGGGTCCATCATACCTCCAGCATAACAGATCTTCAGTGGCTGTCAGCAATGGAAGGGAAAACCTGCTCTTTGGATGCACTGACTCGCTCCTTTGGCAGAATTATAGGCTGAATGTGGAAACTTTGCACAGTTGTAGCACAAGAAGTGTTTGGACACGTAGATGTTCTAGGCACTTGTTCATATGAGTGATTCTTACCATTGAGGAGGTGACTTCAAGTATGACCATTTTATTTGGTAAATATATACGTTTATTTATATACTAAAAAGGAAAACTGAAATGGATCAACATATTTCCATAAAGCTGTGCACTAGCTCAGTGAGCAGTATTTGAAGAGGTTGCCATATCTCATGGCATCACAGACTACCACATCCTGAAAAAGTCCTGGAAGAAAAATAATGTGGTTCTGAACAGAACACCTCATCTCAGTCATCTGTTGAGGGCTTTCTTTGCAACCTTTCTCAAAATGGAAGCTTTCATTGATGAAAATTACAGACAGTGTTCTTGGATGCTGGCCTTCAATGTGTTTGAAATGTATTTTATTTTGTTAATTGTCTAAAGCTTAATTAATCTTTCTGCCAAAATAATTTTTTATGCTTAGTAAGTTCTGCTGCTGTAATTCTGGTTAGCGTCGAGCTGGCAGATGGCTGGGTGCAATGCGAATTTGTAATAATATGCTACTAACTGGATGAATTTTGAGAACTTGTTTTGGATTTTGAGTGCTATGAAATAAAACTGCACACTTCCTTCATCTCTGTTTTATGAGCAGTAATAATGACACAATCTTTAGTATCATGGCTGTGTTCTGCTTTAAAATACATGTGGTAGCTTGCTATTACTTGCATTGTTGTGTCTGATTTATTCTGTCATATTGCTTGGTGATTAACATAAAATGCCTTAATTAGATTTTTACACTCCCAATTTGAGATCAGTGAAAATTTACTCTCATTTCCAGGAGCCCTGGTTTTAAAAACTGGTAGTTTCCTGAGAAGGTTTTTGCAGACATTACTATCGTATGCAAAATGTCTGGGAGCGTCCTGCATTTTTAAGTGGAATGAGGGATACACATGCATTTTTGTGCAGTCCCAAATCTTCTGCAGTATCATTTTTCTAAACATTATCACTCACAATTAAGAGATTGCCACTGTTGATTTGATAAAGACTTAAAAACATACATCATGCAATACTTTCTAACCTGTCATTTCTTGTAAGGATGTAGCAATAGAGCCTCGTTCTTGAATACCCACTTAGTTTGTTAATTCCCTGATTACCTGTACCTAAAAATTAAGCTTTGCCTGCAGCGTGCGCCTGTGCTGGAGATGCAGTGCTTTTGTAAGTGTGTGGTGACTGGAACAGCTTTGTCTTTGTTCAAGGGCTGTTTCTTCATTTTCAGAAGTATTAGTCTGTAAGACAGTTTGAAATACAAAATAATTTATGCTCTTTTTGTTTAAAACAAACAAAACCCCTCCAAAGTGTATAGTCATAGGAAAAGGAGTGAAATGTCTCTAAAATTAGATATCAAAACCATATATAATCTAGGGGAAGAATGACCACCACTGTTCCCCACTCCCTTTTTTTAAGATATATAATGTATTAAATGATCATTTTGTTAGTTGTCCAGCTTTTCAAAGGGAAGTTGGTATGATCAGATGTTTGTTTGCAGTTGCTGGTATGACAGAAATAATGATCTATCTTTGAATTAGTTAAATTCTTGCTTTCTTGGGCTTTAAGTTCTAGACTATTTCTCCTGAATCCAAGTCATTTCAAACCTGGCCCATCCTTAGGACTGACCTTGCTGGACTGGAGTGAAGATCTGTCATGTCCTCCACAGTCTTCAAAGAATGGTCAGTTCCGGACCATCAGAAGAAGAATTATGTATAAATGCAAACAGTATACATGGATAAA
The DNA here is from genome assembly GCF_000700745.2 of Antrostomus carolinensis. Lineage (NCBI taxonomy): Eukaryota > Metazoa > Chordata > Aves > Caprimulgiformes > Caprimulgidae > Antrostomus > Antrostomus carolinensis. The sequence continues at coordinate 2,079 of NW_010300873.1, read as the reverse complement.
CCCAGCAAAGCCTGGTGCCAGGAGTGGGTGAGCCAGGGATTGCTCATAACTTTGAAGATTTCTGGGGAGATTTTTTCTCTTTTTCTCCACCCTTCCTCCTGTGAATTTGTTATCTTGAGGCCAGCCGCACTTTCGTCACTCATGTCATCGTGTGGTGGTGAGGTCATGCTTTGCTCTTGTGTGTGGTGTAGAGAGTCTTTGTTTTAAGTCACGTCTGGTTTTTGTGTTGCTTTGACCAATGGGTGTGTTTTGTCTTTAATATGCTGCCACCTTCAAATTCATCTTCATCATGAAGACTCGGCCACTCCTGTGTATCCAGTTCAGGTTTTGAGTGCTGTTTTTCTGCCTGATTTCTCAGGATTTGTGGGCCAGTAAGTAGAAAACTATTTCTCAATTGGTTTGGTTTTTATGTCAGTAAAGTTTTTAAAGAGAGTTTTAATTGACTGTGAAATAGATGCCAAGCCAGAGCTAGGTTCTGCTTCCAGATCTGATACAGGTAGATGTTTGTTAAGGCTGTACGGCTTTTCCCCTCCCTTATTTGCTTCCAGAAGTGGAAAATGAAGATTATATACAGATTAACCTGCATTTATGGCTTTTTTCCAACTTAGTTCAATACTTTAAATTGATATTTTTACTTAAAATCAAGACAGAGGAGGTGAGGAGGTTAAGGCTTATTGCATGTGGTCTTTTTGGTGGTTAATTTATTTATTTTATTTCAAACAATTCCTTTGAAAAGGGGTTGAAAGCAAGCATTGTTTTTCTGACATTCTGTTGAAAGGTTTAAGCACACCTCTTAACTGTGTTTAGTTAACAAAAATAAGGGGATTATTGTTGAAGGACTAGGATGGAAAGAGCTAGCTGAATTACTGATGATGCTGATTATTATTTAGGGGTCAGAAAAGCTCTGCAGACTTCTCCACACTAGTGACCTGTAGCTCGCAAACGGTTCCCTGGTTGTGATAACAAATCCTGAGCCTCTTACAGAAACAGAGGGTGCCCAGCTGATCCTGGGAAGCAAAATACACACCCCAGAAAGAGGAACCAGGCTGGATCAGGCTGATGGTCCTTTAGCCTGGTGACCCCGGCTTTTGGTAGGACATGGTGCGTAAGCAAACATCTAGAGATAGAACAAATATTTCCACATACGCTCCCGATTACCAGCTGTTTGTGGCTACAGCATTTTCTTGAGTTAAGGAAAGTAGGTTTGTGTTTAGCTTTATATATAGCTCTTAATGAATGTCTCTTCTACACGGCTCTCCTGTGGCTTTCCAAACCCAAAGCCTTAGATTTGCTTTGCGATGGGATGTGGCGGATGCTAGAGCTCAACTGTAGGCTTTGTGAAGATCCAGCAACTTTTATTTCATTTGAGCCTGCCAACTGCTAGACTGGAAATTCAGTCCCATTCCTAGGAGCAGTGATTTTAAAAACAGTAATAGCTTTCCGACATACTTGATGAGCAGAGTTAGTTACCATATGCAAATGTGAAAGCTTGGCACGTATTCTGGAGCAGTTCAGTCCTTGCGTACGATACAGATCTTGTTTCAGTGTTGTGTTTTCCTGAATACCAGCAGTTCATCTGTGTTCTTGGAGCATTTTTATTAGAAGAGGAGTTAAACACTTGATCTTTTTGCATCCTGCCTATGTTACTTATGACTTGTATTTTCCTTTCCCCAGCTGGGAGAGGCTCATCTTCCTTATTTGCTCCTTGTGCTGAAATCGTTCTGTTCTTCTAATTGTTATCGCTGCTACTTTTATTTTCGGCTTCGTTTTACCCGCTGCCTGTACATACATCTACTGGACCAGACATGCACACAGTATTCGAGCTGAGGGTGCACCGTCAACTTGAAAAGGGGTGAAATGATAATTCTTGTTAAGTTTTCTAGATTTTCATTTCACACTTCCCTCACACCCATCCCATTTCTTTCCTTGGTAAGTGGTAAGCATCAGGCCAGTGTGTGTGGAGCTCTTCTCTGGTACCTCCAACTTACTCCTGGCAGTGTTTAAAAGTATCAACAACCAATGTTCCTTGGTTATTTCTCAAAGAAAAGAAAGAATCACAGAATGGCGAGGGTTGGAAGG
>NW_010300872.1:0-1044 GCF_000700745.2 Antrostomus carolinensis | reverse complement strand
CCCACTCTCCACTGCCCCGTTGACCCCTCCTGGAGCTGGTACTGCCACAGAAGGTGAAAGCCACAGCTGTGCCTGGAAGGGCTGAGCACCACCTCCCTCACCCCCCACATCTCAGCATCTCCAGAGGAGACCAAGTAGAAGCTGGGTCCAGCCCCTGGCCCAGCCGTGTCCTCAGCATCTCCCACAGTGCAGCAGCCCCAGCAGAGCAACCCCCAGGCAGGCAGGGAGCAGCTGCTGGGCTCTGCTGCCTGGGCACGGTCCCAGTGAGGAACAGCAGACTGTTCCCTGAGCCCTCAAGCCCTGCAGAAAACCACTGCCCGTCTCATGGGCCAGGAAGCACAAGCATAGGCAGGCCAGGTCACCTGTTCCAAGTCACCAGCTCTGGTGACACGACTGCCAGCTCCTCTGTGACCCCCAGCCCCTTCGGCACCCCATGCTCAAGGCAGAGTCATATCCACCGGCCCCTGTCCCACTCCAGGGGAGAGGAGCGAGGGCAGATGGCCCATGGGGAGGCACAGATGGATGTGGCAGGCACTCCCCACACTATGGAGTGGGGATCCCGGCCCCACAGGGCCAGGACCCCGCATCACACTCACCCAGATTCCCCCTACCAAGGGCTGAGTGAGAACCTTGGGGCTCATCAGCTGCCCCGGAGTGTCAGCCACCACCACACCACCACATCTCCACCATGGGCCCAGTCCAGAGATGGGACCATCCACAGTAGCTGGGGAAGGTCCCAGCAGCACCCGGTGCCCCAGGCTCTCCCTGGGCTCCGGAGGGAGCTGTCTGAGGAGCCTCCCAGCTCCAGGGCGAAGACAAAAGGCCAGGGATTATTGGCTGCAGGAGACACATCCGTGTTGTGTGGGAAGAGAATGCTGGGGAGCTCATCCCAGGGTGAACCCCGCTGCCCTGAGCCCAGCACTGTCCCCACCTGGGGTCACACAAGACAATACTGATCCAGATGAGCCGCAGAGGGGACTGGGGCTGGGAGCTGGCGGTGCCAGGGCTGCAGGAGCACAGCCTGGGAGGAGGCTGCCGGGGCAG
>NW_010300871.1:2593-9423 GCF_000700745.2 Antrostomus carolinensis | reverse complement strand
TCTATGATCTGTTGGGTGTTATCGATTGATATCGTGGAATATCAATCAGCACAGACCCCCTGGGGCCTCGTGTTTGTACAAAACCCAGCACCAAAACCCACCTTCTGTGTTCGAACCGGGAGTTGGGGATGAAGGGGAAGCAGCGGGGTCAGCTTGAAGGAAAACAAGTGGCAGGAAATCAGCCTCATTTCTGTTGAGTTTCCTTGTTTTCAGGGAGTTTGGCAGCGGGGAGGACAAGGGGCCATTGAGGCAGCGCCAGGATGGGGCAGAGCCTCCTCTGCTTCTTCCCCTTCCTCCACCACCACCTTCCTCTTCATTTTGTGTTGTGTTGTTTTTTTTTGTGTTGCAGAAAAGCCAACGTGGTCTTGGAAACCAGACAACTGGCCATGAAGATCTTTGAAGATTACACGGTTTCCTGGTACTGGATAATAATGTGAGCAGGGAGTGAGCTCCGCGTTAGCGTCATCCCTTCCCGCAGGCGGCTGGATCGTAGCCCACGAGGGGGCTGGTGCTCGGCCGTGCCGGCCACGGGCTGGGCACAAAGCTCATCAATTATCAAATGATTTAGTATTTATTATTTTTTTCCCCCCTCTGGCCTTTAATTTCCATTTAACCCAAAGGAGAGATGGGGGAGGGTGTTTTGAAGCGTCGTTGCTCGCGCTCCCTCAGCGATTCCCATTTCTAAGGCTGCTCCGTGGGTTAAAGCTTGAGGAAAAGAGGGAGGACGAGCTGATGGATGGAGGACACAGGGATGGGGTGGCATCACCTGGATTTTGACACCTTGCTGCCTTCCTCCTGCAGAGGTCTGGTGATTGCCATGCTGGCCAGCTTAATCTTCATCATCCTGCTGCGCTTCCTGGCTGGGATCATGGTCTGGGTGATGATCGTGATGGTGATCCTGGTGCTGGGCTACGGTGAGCGAGCGCTTGGAGCTTCTCCTCAGGTCTCCCTGGTTTCCTTTCCCCTGTTTTCAGTGGGATTTGCATGAAGAAAGTTCATCCAGCGTCCATCCAGGTGTCTTCTACCTGGACATCAGCACGGTTGGGGTTGAGCGGAGCCTGCTGGCATCTCCCTCTCCACTTCTCGGTGTAAATGTGCCAATTTCCCTCTTTTCACCCCAGGAATTTTCCACTGTTACATGGAATACGCGAAACTAAAAGGAGAAGCGGGTTCCGACGTCTCCCTGACTGACCTGGGATTTCAAACCGACCTCCGTGTCTACCTCCACCTGCGGCAGACGTGGCTGGCCTTCAGTGAGTCCCTGTCCTCCTCTGGATGAGGGGTGGGACACGGTGGATGTGCCCTTTTTTGAGGGACAGGGCTTGGGAAAGAGGAGAGCACAGAGGTTTGGGGTCTTCTCAGTCTCTTTGTGGCCCTTTGTGAAGGGTTGAGCTAAGGGTGGATTTGCTTGATGCCACCTCTGCCACGGGACTGAGTTTATGGCCGGGATGATGGGCTGTGGGGCAAGTGCTGCGGTGTTGGGTGTCCCCTGGGGGGTGTTGGGTGTCCCCTGGGGGGTGTTGGGTGTTGTGATGGGCTTGATTGGGATGGTAAAAGGTGGATGGTGGGTGCATCGGGTGCCCTGGCACTACCTGGGGCTCCTCTTCTCCTCCCAGTGATCATCCTGTGCATCGTGGAGGTGGTGATCATACTGCTGCTCATCTTCCTCCGCAAGAGGATCCTCATCGCCATCGCTCTCATCAAGGAGGCCAGCAGGTCTGGGTGTCCCCTGTCCCCAGGCAGAGGTGGCTGTTGTCACCCATTGTGGTGGGAGGGATGGGCTCCACCACTGAGGTCCTCCCATCACCATGAGGGTCTTCACCGTGTCTTGACCATCTTCTCCACAGGGCTGTTGGTCACATCATGTCATCGCTGCTGTTCCCCTTGTGCACCTTCTTCCTCCTCTGTCTCTGCATCGCCTACTGGGCCAGCACCGCCGTGTATCCTTTCTTCTTCCCCTTCCTCTTCCTCTTCCTTGTGCCTCAGCTCCTCAGGAAGCTGCTCTGAAATCAAAAGGTCTTCCAGGGCGCTGAACAGGATCAGCGACGCGCCCGTTGGCAAACCCACCAGCCAAAGTCTCTACATTTAACTTAAAATAAAACCCAGGGTAGAAAAGTGACGTCGGGAAGAGGGTGAGAACAAAACTGAGGCAGGATTGGGGTCTGGGGTTTGCAAAATCACCTCTCCTTAACCGTGGCTCTGCAGTTTCCTCTCCACCTCCAACGAGGCGATCTATAAGGTGTTCAACGAGACCGCGTGCCAGTTTTCCGGGCAGACCTGTAAACCGGAGGTGAGGACGTTGGGGAAACTCATCCGAAGGCTCAATCTGTCAGATAGAAGATTATTATTAATTATTATTAATTATTATTAAAGGCAGTTAATGACAAAACAAGGGGAAATGGGTTTAAGCTGAAAGAGGGGAGGTTTAGATGAGATATTAGGAAGAAGTTCTTCACTGTGAGGGTGGTCAGACACTGGAACAGGTTGCCCAAGGAAGTTGTAGATGCCCCCTCCCTGGAAGTGTTCTCGGCCAGGTTGGATGAGGCTTTGAGCAACCTGGTCTAGTGGGAGGTGTCCCTGCTGCTGGCTCATGGGACTGGATGAGCTTGAAGGTCCCTTCCAACCCAAAACCATCCCATGATTCTATGATTTCTTACATTAAAAATATCCTGGGGGCTCTTCCAAGTGAAATTCCACCTCTCTAAAGTCGTTTACGTCACATGGTTATTTTTCTTCAAGCTGTTGAGGGCGCAGAGTTGACTCTTTTTTGGTCTGAGCAAGTGCTGCTGGGTGGAAAAATGAAACAGGGTGATGTCTTCTGAAGTGGGGATTGCTTTGGGGTTGAGAGAAAGACGCGGTTGCTCCGCCTCGCGGTGCGTCTCCGGCCACCGCGGTGCGTTGAGCGTCTCTTGTTCCTCTCTAGACCTTCAACATGAGCAACGTCACCAAGCTGTGCCCCGACGCCCAGTGCCTCTTTGCGTTCTACGGGGGCGAGACGGCCTATCACAAATACCTCATCGCCTTCCAGTTCTTCAACATCTTCATGTTCTTCTGGCTGGCCAACTTCATCATCGCGCTGGGGCAGGTGACCTTGGCGGGGGCCTTCGCCTCCTACTACTGGGCCTTCAAGAAACCCGATGACATGCCCGCCTTCCCCCTCTTCTCCGCCTTCGGCCGCGCGCTCCGGTACGTCCCACTCGAGGAGGACTTGTGTGAGCTTAGAATCATCATCGAATGGTTTTGGGTTGGAAGGGACCTTAAAGATCATCTAGTTCCAACCCAACTCCTGCCATCAGTAGGGGACACCTTCCACTAGACCAGGTTGCTCAAAGCCAAAGCTTCTTGAGGTTGTCCTTGTCTAACCAGAGTGATCTTTCCCAGGTACCACACCGGCTCGCTGGCCTTCGGCTCTCTGATTCTTGCCATTGTCCAAGTCATCAGGGTGACTCTGGAGTATCTGGATCACAGGTTAAAAGGTACCGACGTTGGAATGGCAAATGAGTAGACAAATGAGGTTGGCTCTTCTGGTTTCCTCAGTGCCAGAGCTCGTGGTTAACATCCAGGGGAATAATTGCAATTATGATAATAATTAGCCTACAAGAAAGCTGGAGAAAGCTGGGGAAGGACTTTTCATAGGGTAGTTAATGACAAAACAAGGGGAAATGGGTTTAAGCTGAAAGAGGGGAGGTTTAGATGAGATATTAGGAAGAAGTTCTTCACTGGGAGGGTGGTCAGACACTGGCCCAGGTTGCCCAAGGAAGCTGTGGCTGCTCCTCCCTGGAAGTGTTCTCGGCCAGGCTGGATGAGGCTTTGAGCAACCTGGTCTAGTGGAAGGTGTCCCTGCTGCTGGCAGGGGGGTTGGGACTGGATGAGCTTTAAGGTCCCTTCCAACCCAAACCATGGTCTATGATTCTATGATTTTGGTGGAGAATCAAGATTTGCCTTTTAGGATCCTGTAGTTGTCTCATCCTACAGGAGACGTTGCACAGGGTGGGAGCTGAGGGACGTGCCGTGGCTGCCGGGCTCCGGTCCTGGGTGTCTGTAGGGGTGCCAGGGATATCTGCTGTGATATGCAGTGAGCAGAAGGGTGGGAAGAACCCATGAGGTTCATCCCCATCAGCCTCTCAGGGAGGCTGAAAACAGGGTGTAGAGAGGGGGAGGCTGTGAGGGGGCAGCAGGATGTCTCGTTGGGGGACCTTGAAGTTGCTTCTGTAAGAGAAGGCGCCGCGCGCGGTGGCCGCTCACCCCCTCTCTCTCTTTCTCCTGTGATGTTCCTCCAGCTGCAGAAAATAAGTTTGCCAAGTTCCTCCTGGGCTGCCTCAAATGTTGTTTCTGGTGCCTGGAAAAATTCATCAAATTCCTCAACAGAAACGCGTACATCATGGTAAGAATCTCCTGGTGTTGATGCCCAAAGGGTCGTGACTATAGTGGGGTGAGGGTGGAGGGGGTCTCCACACTCTTGGAGATGTCTTTGGGTGGCTGTTGAGAACCTGAGTGATGGGAAAATGAAGCTTTTTGGGCATTTCCCAGGTGTTTTGCTGGGAAGTCTTGATCTCATCCCTGTCACTTTGATTTGGGGAGGAACCTTCTTGGAGAAAACTGGAATGGGGGGGATTCAGCTCGTGGTGGACCCACTCCACCATGCTGGACCCATCAGTGGATGGAGAAACACCTCCAGAGTGGGATTTATCCAAGTTTTACCCCAAGATGGGATTCATTCCACCCTCTTCTTAGTGATGAATTCAGTGCAGCTCCATTTCTCTCTTTTCTACCCCTTTTTTCCTGGATCCCCCCCCCCTCCTTAGATCGCCATCTACGGCACCAACTTCTGCGCCTCAGCCCGGAACGCCTTCTTCCTTCTGATGAGGAACATCATTAGGTGAGATCCTGGCGGGTGTGAGGGCTCTGCTCTCAACAGCAGACTCAGTTATTTCCAAGTCCTTCTTGCTGATGAAGATCAACCCTGATCCCCCTGCTTCGTTTTGAGGCTTTCACGGCATTTTGTGCCATGGTTTGGCCTCCTCCACCCCGTTCTTCCTTCTGAACTCGAGGTGGGGAGCAGATGCAGATCCTCATCTTCCTCTTAGATTAGATATTAGATTTTAGATTAGATTTATTAGATGATTTTTTTTTAGTTTAGATGAGATATTAGGAAGAAGTTCTTCACTGTGAGGGTGGTCAGACACTGGAACAGGTTGCCCAGAGAAGCTGTGGCTGCTCCTCCCTGTTGAAGGCCAGGTTGGATGAGGCTTTGAGCAACCTGGTCTAGTGGAAGGTGTCCCTGCTGCTGGCAGGGGGGTTGGGACTGGATGAGCTTTAAGGTCCCTTCCAACCCAAAAACCATTCTATGATCTATGATTCTTGTTTCCAGAGTGGCTGTTTTAGATAAAGTCACAGATTTCCTCTTCTTCCTCGGTAAACTCCTCATCGTGGGAAGCGTTGGTAAGTACCAGGGGTTGGAAGTTTCTCCTGGGGGGTGTGTGGTGGCTGTAGGCTTTGGTAGCTGGTTATGCTGTCCCAAAACCCTCAGTGCTCTTCACCCCTCCTGGGAATCCATTCCTTTCTGCCCCATTTCACATCTCCTTCCCCTCCTCGACCTGTTTGCTGCCTTTCTCCTGCCCATCATCCCACAGTGATGTCCATCCTTTGCTTCTCCAGGAATCCTTGCCTTCTTTTTCTTCACCCACCGGATAAAACTGGTCCAGGACACAGCGCCGTCCCTGAATTACTACTGGGTCCCTATTCTGGTGAGCAGCTTTCTCCTGGGTTTTGTTGGGTTTTGGTGAATTTCGAAGCGATAGAAAGAAATCTTTAGAATCACAGAATCATTTTGGTTGGAAAAAAACCTTGAAGATGCTCGAGTGCAACTGAAAACTCAACGCTGCCAAGTCTAAATGCCTTAAAAACAGCCCTCCCCTCACTGCTTCTGAAGGACCTTCTTTGTTGGAGGTGTTTTCTCGCTCCCCATCAAAACAAGCCCTTTGTTTCTCCTCGCCCTTCCCCTGCCACCCAGCTTGGCCTTCATCCACCATCATCGCTGAGGCTTTTTGTCCTGAATCAGGCTGGTCCCCAACAGTCCTGCCCTGTTCCCTTCTCCTCCTTTCCCTGAGGAATTTGGGATTCAGCAAGTTTCCTCCTCCCAGCTGAGGGACCTTCAGGGGCTTCGTGCTCTTTGCAGACGCCGGGTTTGTGGTGTGACCACACAGTTTCTCTTTCAGACGGTGATCGTGGGCTCCTACCTCATCGCCCACGGGTTCTTCAGCGTGTACGGCATGTGCGTGGACACCCTCTTCCTCTGCTTCTGTAAGTATCTACCTCAGAGGCTCCATCTCCCACTGAGCAGGAGTTCCTGGTAGCAAAACTTCCCTCCCATCAAGACTGAACCTTAAAGTTGTCCAAATTTGGGGTTTGCTCCAAATTCCCCCTTGGCCTCTTTGTGTGGTTTTTCTCCCACTTTTTTCTTTATCGACTCCTACTTGAGTTCTTACCAGCATCTGCTTTCCCCCCTGCCTGCCCACAGCCTGTCCTGGGGTCTCCTGCGGTCTCTCTTGATCCTTCTGTTGTGGTGCTTTGGTTTTGGTGGAACCTAACTGCAACTAACTTCCATTTTCCTTTTTTTTCTCTCTTTTTTTTCCCTTCCCCTCTCCTTCTTCTCTCTCTTTTCACACGTTCTCCATCTCTACCCTGCCTCTCCTCGGCTCTTCCACTATTTTTCACTCCTTCCCATCATGCCTTTTTCTTCCTGGGGTTACGAAAAGGTGAAGATCTGGAGAGGAACGATGGATCTCCTGAGAGGCCTTACTACATGTCCCCTGAGCTGAGCGAGATCC
>NW_010300871.1:1318-2575 GCF_000700745.2 Antrostomus carolinensis | reverse complement strand
TGAAGGGGAACCTAGAACCTTCCAAAAGCACCGATAGCCAAGGCTAAGGGGCTGGCCCCAGGGGGGGCTGCAGGACTCTCTCAGCCCCCAGCCCAAGCAGCGTTCTCCTAAACCCACCGGCAGCAGCCACGGTGCAAATCTTACCCCCTGAAATATCCTTGGAAGCCGTGAGGGTTGAGGGGGTGTTGAGGGGGTGCCCGTTCCTCAGCGCCTGATGCTGTATCAAATCCACCTTCCTGCCCAATAATGAGTTATCTTATAAGGAGAGAACGACCCCAAAGTGTCACCCAGAGTTAATCTGGGGTCCCACGTGTCCCTGTAGCGCCCAGCCAGCGGCTGGCAACCAACTGGACACGCACGGTTGCCCATTTATAGTTGTTTTTTGAGTTGAAGTGCAGATTTTTATTCCTACCAAAGATCCTGTGGGAAGGAAAGGAGAGCTTCTCTGCTCACAGGTGATACCTCATCTTGTGGGACGAGCTGAGTGGGTTCCACAGCCTAAAAACTGGTCTCTCCGCGCTCTATCGCTTTGTTCTGCCCTCCCCAGCCAAGAGCAACCAGCCTCTTTTCTCGCCCACTCTTTCTATGCAAAACCAGCTTAAAAAAAAGATTTCCTGGTGAGATTGCAGATCTTTTGCTGTTCAGTCTGGTGCCTCAGTCACAGAGTTTGCCCTTTTCACAGCCAACAGCTCCCGTTTCCTCGCGTGGTGGGTTTAGGGGAGATGAAAAGAGCAGTCGGCGCCGGTCGCGTCGTTAAAACTCACAACGTCCCTCGTTTAAAATGGTTTCTCTTGCTGGTTACATGGAGGTTTAATTGCTTATGGGGTGGGGGAAAGTGTGGGACCTGCCTGAGATGGGCTCTGCTTTTTTTTTGTCCTCCCAATTCGAGGTGGTTGAGTTGATGGTTTGGGGTGGTTGAGTTGATGGTTTGGGGTGGTTGAGTTGATGGTTTGGGGTGGAGGAACCATTAATGACTTTGTCCCTCGTTTAAAATGGTTTCTCTTGCTGGTTGCACGGAGGTTTAATCGCTTACATCGTTTAAAATGGTTTCTCTTGCTGGTTGCACAGAGGTTTAATCAGGTTTAATCACTTTACAGGGGAAGTGTGGGAGCTGCCTGATGGGCTTTGCTGCTTTTTTTTTCTCCTCCCAACTCAAGGTGGTTGAGTTGATGGTTTGGGGGGGTTGAGTTGATGGTTTGGGGTGGAGGAGCCTTTAATGACTTTGTCCCTCGTTTAAAATGGTTTCTCTTGCTGGTT
>NW_010300871.1:0-1175 GCF_000700745.2 Antrostomus carolinensis | reverse complement strand
TTGGGGTGGTTGAGTTGATGGTTTGGGGTGGTTGAGTTGATGCTTTGGGGTGGAGGAGCCCTTAATGACTTTCCACTGCTAACGAAGACCATAGGGTGAGAGTGTACAGACCTGCAGGCTGGGGTGGTTGTGGGAAGACAGACAGAGACCATGTGGAAGGTGAGAAGCTGGTTCTGGTGACTCTGAATCGCTGAGGGTCCGTCACAGTGAAGTGACATCCACGGTGTGAGTGTCCCTGAGGGGCTGGCAGGCTGTGGGGTAAGTTGTCCAAGGAAATAGGTTGCCCAAGGAAGCTGTGGCTGCTCCTCCCTGGAAGTGCTGAAGGCCAGGTTGGATGAGGCTTTGAGCAACCTGGTCTAGTGGAAGGTGTCCCTGCTGCTGGCAGGGGGGTTGGGACTGGATGAGCTTTAAGGTCCCTCCCAACCCAAACCATTCCATGAGTCTATAAGGAGTGTGTTACGCTGGGGACGCTGCAGCGAGAGAAATCAGACCCTAAAAAATTCAGGAGTCTGATTAGGAGGCGGCTGGTGAGGGTTACAGCTCTGAGAGAAATCAGGCTGGATCCTCGCCTCGTTTGCTCCTCTCCATAATGCAGACATGATCCATTCTGGCTGCAGGCAGCTGGGTGCTTGTGGCCACATCTCTGATGACAAATCCTCCCGCAGACAGAGAGCCCCTGTCTTTCGAGTCGTGCCCTTTTAGGACAAAGCCGTTGTGTTAACACTCGTATTTCCATCACCAAGATCAAAATCCTTCTCAAAATAACCCCGGGGTGGTTTTCGCTCCGCTCTGAAGCTCGGTGGTGCTTCGTGGGTTTGTTTAGTTTTGGTTTGGTGGGGTATGTTTGGGTTGGTGGTTTTTTTTTTTTGGTTGGGTGTTTTTTTTTTGGTTGGTTGGGTGGTTTTTTTTGTGGCCTGTGATTTTCCTACCCCTTCATGTTGGCGCAGTCGCTTTGCTTTGGGAGGGTGAGAGGCCGAGCGGCGTGTTGGGTGTTGGGAATACAGCGAAGGATGATGTATGTGGGGTGTGTTGATGAGAGCAGCAGTTGCTGGGGAGCAGCACCAAGTGAATACCCAGAGAAATTGTTTGGCCCTGGCGTCACGAGCTGTTTTGGCTCCTGACAGAGAGGAGGGCAACCCCAGGCATAAATCCAGGCTGGGTGATGAATGGCTGGA
>NW_010300870.1:0-1997 GCF_000700745.2 Antrostomus carolinensis | reverse complement strand
CCCTCCCTCCTTTCCTTCCCCCCCTCTTCCCCTTCCTTCTGTCAGGGCTCTGATCACATATCAGGTTTTGTGCCTTTTATTGGAAATTGATCTTTCTTGGTCTGTTTCCTGAACTCCTGCTGGAGCAGCCCGTGGGCACCCAGGACAAAAGGGACTGTTTTCAGGTAGAGAACAGCAGATGCAATCAGTTCATGGGTGATGCATAAACGCCCTCAGTGAGCAGAGGCAGCTGCGGTTGCTTATGCGAGGACTTGCTCTGAGCGTGATATTAGGGGCTGATATTAATTCCCTTCCCACAGTGGCCCTGGTTCTGGTGCCAGTGGCCGGTGCAGCTCCATGCTGTGGGCAGGGAATCATCTGTTCATGGGGAGTGGAGCTGTTAGAGGAGTTGCCCTCGATCCCAGCGTTGCCTGGTTGTTTGACTCACCTGCTCACACCTGGGAGGCAGTAAGGGCTGGCACCTCATTACACCTGCACAGGGCTAATGACCAGAGGTATTAATCACAGAATCAGTCACTTCCCTCCTGCCTCTTCCCCCCTCCTTCCTCATCCTCGTCCCTCCAGCCTTTATTCCTGCTCTCTCTGCCAGTCGGATGGGCTCTCATGCTGCCTGCAGGCTGGAAGCACTAGCTGGAGGCAGAGATTTTGCTGCTGGGCCGTGGCTCTGCTCTGCCCTGGTGTTTTTTGGGGTTGTGCTGGTGCAAGGACTGTCAGTGACGCGGGTCCCCTTCCACTCAGCCGTGCTGACACTGCTTTAGAGATGATGGAGAGAACAGTTTCACTGTGAGCCCGTGGGGCTGCACAGCAGATCAGGAAATGTCAGGGCTTGGTGGGAGCAGGGAGAAGCCCAGACCTGGGCAGGCAGGTCCAGGGGAAGCGTGTCCTTCACACACCAGCAATGCCGTGGCTCCAGCACCGCTGCTCCCAGCAGTGCCCCATAGTCAGCCCTGCTCATGGGCTGCTGTGCGTGTGGAGATCTGGAGGCTCAGAGGAGTTCACTGCCTGGGGATGAGGCAATCCTTGGATTTAACCATTTCCCCATAAACCCTGTGTGTGTCCTCTCCACCTGCATTCCCAGGGTGGGAGTGTGGCACAGCCAGCGCTGTGCTGGCAGCTGTGGGGTCGTGCCCAAACCTTTCAGCAAAAGCTGCAGCACATTTCCAGTGTTGGTTACTCACCCGCTGCAGCAGCTACCAACCAGCACTGAGGAGAGCACAAGCATAATGCAGCAATTCATGCCACCTTCTGTTTTTAGTGGGTTTTGGGTTTTTTTTTTTTCTACTTTTCTCTATTTAGAATAGAATACAGCTCAGTTGGAAGGGATCTACACCCAGCCAGCGATCAGGATCAGCAACATGGGAAGCAGAATCATTGAAAAGGCAGAGAGAGCAGATGCAAAACCTGACCAGGGTTGCAAAAAGAAAATGAGTGAGATTTACAGTCTCCTGTTTCATGCTGGAGCTTCACGCCCTGAGCAGCAAACGTCAGCGGGACCCCCTGGGCACCAGCCGTTCCCTGAGGGTGTTGCTGTGCCTGGGGAGTGGACACGGGGTTCACTGCTGGCTCCTGACATCACCAGGGAAATGTTCTTTTAGCCCATGATGTATTTTTCAGTGAATTAAAGTGGATGTTAGCGTTGAACCAGGGTGGTCTGGCAGTTTTTGTGAGGGCACACCTGAAAATAAACAGAATGAGAGAAAAATAATGGTAGGAATAAGAAAATAAGCTTGTAATGTGTTCTGAGGAGAAAAGAAAGAGCTCTCTGGATTTGGTTAGAGGTGATAACCATAAACTAGTGACGTTACCAAGCGAGTCAGAGCCTGGGGACCCTGAGCCATGACGAGGAAGGGTGGGGAGGCTGTGAACCCCAACCCCCTGGCAGGGTGGTGTGTCCCAAGGGGCTGCCCCGTGGTGGTGGCCATCCAACTGGCAGGGGTGGCCATCCCATGGGAAATGGGTGTGTGGGTGCATTGGAGCAGGGAGGGAGACAGCTGCTG
>NW_010300869.1:0-1569 GCF_000700745.2 Antrostomus carolinensis | reverse complement strand
CTTTGGCCACGCCCATTCCCAGAGCCATAGGCACTCCAGTGGCCACGCCCACTGCCAGAGCCACGCCCCCCCACGGGATAGGAGGGGGCTGCGCCGGGGGGTAACGGGTCCCGAACGGGATCAGCGCTGGGTGGGACTGGGGCAGGTCCCGGTCCCGGTGCTCTATGGGACTGGTTCTATATGGGGCTGGGGCTCTATGGGACTGGTCCTGTATGGGACCAGTGCTATATGGGATTGGGGCTCTATGGGACCAGGGCTATATGGGACTGGTGCTATATGGGGCTGGGGCTATATTGGAATGGGGCTCTATGGGGCTGGTGATCTATTGGGCTGGGGCTATATGGGACCAGAGCTATATTGGTCTTGGGCTATATGGGGCTGATCTGGTATGGAACTGGTGCTGTGTGGGTCTGGGACTGTATGGGGCTGGGGCTATATGGGTCCTGTATGGGGCTAGGGCTGTACAGCACTGGTTCTGTCCAGGACTGGTGCTATATGGGGCTGGGGCTGTAAGAGACCAGTGCTGTGTGGGACTATATGGGTCTAGTCCTATAAGGGACTGGGGCTATATGGAGCTGATCATGTGTGGAGCCAGTGCTGTATGGGGCTGGTCATGTATAGGTCTGGTGGTATATGGGGCTGGTCATGAATGACACTGGTTCTATATGGGAATGGGGCTCTATGGAACTGGTGCTATATGGGACTGATGCTCTATGGGGTCGAATCCTCCCCACACCCAGATGTGGGATGGGGACACAGGACTGGAACACAGGACACAAATGTGGGATGGGGACATGGGATGGGGACATGTGATAGGGACACGGGACAGGGATGTGGGACGAGGATAGGAAATGGGGATGTGGGACAGAGATGCAGGATGGGGACACAGGATGGAGACAGACACAGGGACATGAGATGGGGACATAGGATGGAGATGTAGAACAGGGACATGTGGTGGGGACACAGGACAGGGACACGGGACAGTGGCATGGGATGAGGACATGTGATGGGGACATGGGACAGGGTCACAGGATAGGCACGTGGGATGGAGACGTGGGACAGGGACAGGGGATAGGAATGTGGGACGGGGACACGGGACAGGGACACGGGACAGGGACACAGGACAGGGACACGCAGCTTTTCCAGTTTAATGGCCTGGGTGGCACCGGGGCTGGCACCAATCCTGCCCTCAGCCCTCGGTCCGCAGGATCCGCAGCAGCGCGCTGTGCACCCCCTCGTCCATGAAGCCCTGCGGGGAGTGGAGCTGCACCGTGAGGACCTTCCCTGCACCCCACATTGGGGTCTTCCAGCCCAAACTGTCCCCCCTCCCCGTGTCACCCCAGAGCGAGGGGGATGTGGGGTCCCACCTGGGCAGCGTTGAGCAGGTGGGTCCTGTAGACCCTCACGATGTCCCGGTGGTTTTTCTGCTGGAGCTGGGGAGAGGAAGAGGAGGGTGAATGGGGTGATGGGGTGACAAGGTGACAGTGGGGTGACAGAGTGACAGCAGGGGACAGAGGGTGCTGGCACCCACCTCCAGCTGGAGCTGCCGCCGGGCACCCTGGCTGCGCA
>NW_010300868.1:322-6643 GCF_000700745.2 Antrostomus carolinensis | reverse complement strand
CGTGCCCGGGCTCGGCCCCGAAAGCTGGCGGTGGCACAGAGGAGACGGTGGGGTTCAGTGAACATTCTGTGTGGAGGGGTGTCGAGAGCGGCATTGCTCTCTGCGGACCGGGATGGAGCGGTTCCCCTGCCATCAGGGGCCGGAAAAGAAGAAAAATATTGAAAACAAACCATCCAGATAGCTTGCATCCAAGCGTCTTAGCAGAGTCTTTTTGAAGAGTGTCTCATTACTCAGGGCTGACGTTCCGTGACTCCTGGTACTCTGGAAGAGCTGGGAATCCAGAATAATCTGTGGTAGACACAGTAAGGCCTATTATGGATCATGGGCAAGAGAAGGAAACGCTGATTAGGACTAGATTAAAGAAAAATTAAAGGAGAAAAATATAATTAATGCCAGTCAGCATTACTGTGTGTGAAATCAATACTGTAAATCTTATTTGCCACCTTTTTGATGAGCTGGTAAGCTAGTTTGATAAGGATGATGGAAATGACAAAATTTGACCCAACATCACGTGAGACAGCAATTAAGAAAGCCAAACTATATAAAATTAAGGTGGCACATGTTACATTGAATGAAAGCTGGCCTGCTGGCAGGCCTTGAAATACAAATGGAGAATCATCACAGAACCATTTAGGTTGGAAGGCACCTCTGCAGGTCGGGTAGTGCAGCCCCTAAGCTCAAAGCAGTATCAGCTTCAAAGGCAGGTCAAGTTGCTCAGGGTCTTGTCCAACTGAGTTTGGGATGTCTCCACACGTGGAGATTGTGCAACCTCCTTCTTCCTGTGAAAGTTCCTCTTCTTTGAACAGGTTTGTTTTAGACAAGTTCTCAGAAATGGTTCTTCTATCTGTGATATTCAGTACTTTTTCCAGATATATGGGAAAAAAGCACAGAACTAGTGAAAATTATTTTTGCAGAGGACATTAATGCTGAGAAAACTAGCAAATGTCAAAGGGGTAGTGTTAGTATTATAATTCAAGTGACTTTGGATTGCTTGTTTTGACATGGTTGAATATAAAGTTGTTGAAGAGAGAACCAAAATCTTAAGTCATACAGATGGAATGGACAAATCCGTGGTGGGGATGAATGATGTTAGAGGGACATGGTAGACAGGGTGAATAACTTTCTGAGCATGAGTTGCTGTTGTAGGTCAGCGAAAAACAAACTTCTGTGACCCTTGAAGTTAAAAATATGAGGAAATTTGTTAGAGAAGCTTGTAGAGTCTGTATCTATACTAAACAGTGAAGTGGGCCAGGTTCAGTACTGTCTGTGAGGGCGAGTGGGATAGCATAGCTTGCCTCCATATACCTAGACTCCCCCAAACACAGCAGCCTTATCCATACTGCTTACCTGAGCAACTTGTCTCATGCTGTCCCCCAAACCATGCTCAAGCATTGTCTGGCAGAGGGCTGGTTCACATATTCCCGAAATGTCCTGTGGAACAAACCATGAGCAAATGTGTGACCATACTTGCACCCATGTTTAGTTTTCTCATGCAAACACTGCTGTTAGTTTTGCGTTTAGCAACAGTTTAACAATTACTGGTGTTTAGTGTCCAGTCCAGGTATTCACAAGACAAGAATGCTACATGTTAGCAAGAGTGCAGATGAAGTCCAGAGGACTGGCAAAATGTGCCTCATAGCATTCATATTTTACTGGGGAGAAGGTAAAGGAGGGACCTGGTTGTAGACTGTGAACAGTGCTTTGAGAGTATTGTACTGAATTCCTCAGTGTAGCAGATAGGTGGGAGGCTCCGATTGCCAGAAGTTCAATCAGAACAAGCTTTGACAAGAAGGAAGCTCTCAGTTTCGTAGTTCTAGTCTTATGCGTAGGTGTTTTCCTAGTAGACTTTCTGTAGTTTAAGATGGGATTCGTGTAAGTCCTGTGGCCTGTGCTATGTAGGAGGGAAGGTTAGATGATCACAACAGATTAATAATCTTTGAATCTTTGAATTAATTAATGAGCTTTTGAGATGTGAATGAAAGTTTGGCACTTGGATTCTGTTGTTCTGCCAAATAGGGGGACTGATAGAGCTTCAAGGCTTCATCTTTCATCACTACCTTATATGACTATATACCAACTGGGATGATTCCCAGCACAGAATAGAAAGATTTAGTTAACACTTCTGCCTTCTGCATACTGCTACAGATAATTTTACTGTTCTTATCTCATTCTGTGTTACAGAGGCACGGTAGAATCTATTCATTACAGAAGATTTTTCTTCTTCATAGCACACTATTTTTTTGGTCATCATATTTTTATTTCTCTATTGGTCCCTATCTTCTGGCTAGTAATAATTATCAGCTTCCTTTTTCCTTCGTAGAAGTTAATGTGATTTCTGTCTTCACATTCCCTTCCTAAGGGAAGGAATGGTTGCCCTTGGCATTTTGGAGCTGTGGCTTATTGAATATTTACTACAGTTCCTCAAGAACTTACCATTCACACATTTTTGTTTAAATTCTGTATCTCATTTGATTTAGCTCATAACTATTTTCGACTTAGTGACATTTGTCCTTTTAAATCACAAGCTGAATATATTACTAGTTTGAACTTCACTGTCTTGACATGTAACTCATGGCATACAGTCCCTTGTGCCAAAATACGGTTCTGTGATCAAACTGTCTTCAATCAAGTTCCAGTGTAGAATTACCTTATATCAGATGCAATTAATTTTCCAATTGGGACATGATTACCTGTACTCTTGCATTTGTTCAGTAGCAACAGAAGACATCCAGCGTGCTTCATTCAGATTGAAGATCTGGGTGATAATGTGGTTTTCTACTCTGGCACCACAGGTAGCTGATTAAGGATCTAGTCATCTAGCTAACTGGGTTAATTTGATAGTCTGCAAAATAGATCACCTGCTCACTTGTCTTGAACTTCATAAGTGACAATATTAATTCATAAGCTTTCAAGATAATTTTCTTCCTTAGTGACAGCAACTCGGAGATTAATTTTAAGGATACACTTTTAACAGGTCGGTGAAGGGAGCAGCTTGGTTGCAAAGAGCCTGTGGTGGCTGGGCTGAACACAAACCGAATGGGCAGATCTTTGCCAAGCTTTTTAGCTGTGAGTGATTTCTGAGCTGCACATCTGTAACGATATACCTTAACACGACATGCAAGGCCCTCTCCTCTGTTCCCCATGCCTACACAGATCCTAGCAATTTGCTTTAACAGACTTATCATTCTGGGCTCTGTAACACTGTCACGTTGCTCATAGTTGTGTAACTCCAGTCCCTCTCATCTATTATCCAGCTCTTGATGCTGATGATTAGGCAATTGTATTTTTCTTCTTTTTGTGTCCTTTGGCTTCATGACTAATTTTGTTCTCAACATCTTGATTTTGATATGTGTTCTTTGAGTCTTCCTTTTCACTTACTCCTTTTTTATTAGTTTGCCACCTTCCTAACTCATACGGTGAACTTGACTCCTAAAAACTAAATTTTTCTGTGAGTGCAGAGGCCAGCTGAACATGCAGCCCCTTCTCACTCTGTTCCACAGTTTCAAGCCCATGTATTATTTACCTCTTCAAAAATTAGGGAACTGTTTGGCATCTATTCTCCTTTGGGCACAAGGCGTCAAAGATTTCGGAAAATGCAGCCTCCTCTGGTTTATCCATCTTTTGTACAATCTCCTGAATTGACAGCAGGTCAGTCCCTTTAGGATGGGATAATGAGAACTGCTGGTAATTACTGCTTGCAAGTATAAACAATCAGACCCATGTGCTGAAGGGACCTAACTAGTGCCAGCCAATTAAAAGCAATGGTCATAGTTCCTGGGCTGGTGCAAATGCTAGTAGCCAGTAAACACAACTCTTTGCCTGGAAGGACTGAGCTGACTAACTCTGCTTTTGCTAATGTTACGTGACCTCTTCTGAAGACTTTCAGGTCATCAAAGCAGTCAAAAGCCACACTTTGAGAAACATGACTGGAGAATGATGAACTTCATGGGAGACTATGTCATTAGTAGGAGAAAACAAATCAAAGAGGTGGCTCAGTACTTGTTAAGGCAATTGTATTTCTGAAATCCATCTGGATCACAAATTATTAAAGGACTCTGCAATAGACCCACTTGCCTCTATGCACAGAGAAATTGCAAAAATCTCCCATATATGCTGATAGAATTCTCCCCTTTCCTGGAAAAGTATTAAAAATCATCTGCACTGCATTAATGAAGGGCCAGTCTGACTCCTGTTAAAGTTGATGGCAGCTCTTCTGTTAGGTTGCAGCAGCTTATAATTTTTGAAGCATTAGGATTCCACAGAGGAAGGTACTCTTTTAGGCTAAGCTTTCTGCATGGAAAACACGTGAAACAGTGCAGAAGGCTTTCCTTAGTCTTACTGCAGGAAAAGAAACTCGGGGCAGACCCTAAGCCAGTGTAGCTGACACTAACAGTTTTTAAGGCTGGTGTACTTAAAAGAGGAATCTTAGAGTGGAACTGCACATGACCATTTTCAGCAAAGCTTTTCAGATGGGTCCTTCACCACTGAAATCAATGGGACATTCACAGGACAGGATGGAGCTTTAGTGGTTTGTTGGCTGCAATTCTCCGTTGACATTTTCTGGGGCTGCCTGAGGTCAGTGCCGTAACTAAGGATAAAGAGCATCAAACTTCAGCTACCTAAATAGCAAACAACTACATTTTACTTCAAAACTTTTTCATCTTGAAAATTTAGAGAAATTGTTCACTTACTGTAAGTGAAGTTTTTGCTCAACAAATTCATTCCTTGATCTGTTGCTAGGTGTGGTTTCAAACCAGTTCTAATTCTACCAATATCTCCTCTTAAAAAACAGTAAAACATGACTCTTCAAGGAATTAGAAATGTGTTTCAACAACATCCCTTCTGCTGTCATGGCTTTGCTGGTTCGTTATGTTTTGTATTAGTACTGTACATAGGTACAAGGCAAATACTCTATTTATATAAAAATACTGACTCCTATCAGAAAAGCTATTTAATACAAATCATATAAAAACTCTCCATCACATGCTGTCAATCCTTAGTGATTTAATAAAATGTCCATCATCTACTATGTGCATGTTTACAAGTCACAGCCTGTATGCATGTGCTTAACAATTGCACTGAATTGGTGAGGCTAATTACAATTTAGAACTGAAAATCATTTGTGGACCATCAGAGTCCTAAATTATACATTCTCATTAATTTAGCTGTGTAAATCTAGAAATTTTACACTACAAAAGAAAGAAAAAAACAACCTGTAATATAATGAGTCCATAAAGAGACTTTTAGAAATTAATACTTTACTTTTTTAAAAACCAACAGAAACAAGGTGAATAAAACAACTTAGCATATTTTATAGAAAAATAGTTAGACAAATGATTCTGTATTTAGTACTACACATAGGCTTTTAAAACATTATCAAAGTGCAAAGTTTATATCTATATTTTCCTTATATTGACATATAACTATATTTTCCTGTGATTCTGTGTTTTTTTCATTATATTTTTTTCATATATTTTATTTTTATTCAATTAACAACAAATATTTGCTACCATAAAGTTTAAATTAGCTCTAATTAATTCATTAATTAATCTTAGGGATGTGTGCGGATGTAGGTTTCAGAGCGTTTTGGTGCATATTACTCTGTATGGTGATACCAACCGCTATACACTTTCTGGATCACAGCTCCATAATTTGAGGTCGTTAAGGAAAACAGCGCAAGATCAGATCAGAGTGAGGCCTTTCTTAAACCCAGAATACCAAAAATGAAGACAGTACTATTTAAAAATAAACTTGGGTTTGGCTTGCAGCGTGGTAGGCAGCTCCCACATTTCCACAGAGCAGGAAGGGATTAATATTCTCTCCCTGCAGGCGGGAAGGCAAGTTGCCACCCTTCCCTCTGTACCTGCCAATGCAGCCAGGGGAGGAAGGAGGGGAGGGTATTTGGATGGATGGAATAAAGAAGAGAGAAGTCAGGGCCGGAACTGCACTGTTGTGTGGAGGGATGTCTAGGACAGAAACAACCAAAGGGGCTGGCCCCGGGTTACGATCAGAGTTGTTAAAAAGAAACGTGAAGAGTGGGCTGAGTCTGTTTGTTTCTCTGGCAGCTGCTGGAGGAGTTTTAACATGATCTTCATTTATCTTTGGGATTGTTGATTTTCACCATATCAGAACAATTTAGCAGGTGTGCCCACCACTCCTGTGAATTGTTTTAAATCTTTTTTTTTCTTATACAATCAATTTATTCCAAAAGAGTTTTTAAAAATCTGTCTCTTGTTCCTTGTGATTTCCCCAGGGGTGGTGGAGTGTGTGTTTGTGTGCCCTTGTGGTGGGCTGACCTTGCCTGAATGCCAGGTGCCCACC
>NW_010300868.1:0-285 GCF_000700745.2 Antrostomus carolinensis | reverse complement strand
ATGGGGAGGGGAGAAAATAAGATGGAACAAAAACCCCAAACTCGTGGGTCGAGACAAAAGGCAGTTTACTAGAAGCAAAGCAAAGCAGCGTGTGCAGAAGCAAAAGAACAAAATACTTATTCTCTACTTCCCATCAGCAGGTGATGTGTGGCCACTTCCCGGCAAGCAGGGCTTCGTACGCATTGCAGTTACCTCCGGAGAACAAATGTAAATAACAAATGCCCCCTCCCCTCCCATTCTCCTTGCTTTTATTCCTGAGCAGACATCATACGGTATGGAATACCC
>NW_010300867.1:339-4828 GCF_000700745.2 Antrostomus carolinensis | reverse complement strand
TATTTATTTTATTTATTATATTATCATTACATTATGTTATATTAAGTTCTGATTTTTGGTGCTATATCTATTAGAGTGTTACAGGTAATCTGAACAAGCACCTGTTTACTACTGCCACTGTTTGTGACAACTACAACCACAAATCTGCTTTGCACTAAATTGCATTTCAAGGGTTCCTGCTGTGCACCAAAAAAGACTTGTCACAATGACACAATGCCATAGACCGGACTTTGCAATGGGTCCTTGCTACGGCACAGAGTATGGGAAGGGCTGGAGGAGTGAGCAGGACATCAGTCCCAGGTTCCCCCAGGCACTGTCTGCCTGACACGGCTTCAGCAGTTTCCCTGGGCTCTGCAGAGCTCCAGCAGCCCTGACCTCCCCAGTGCTCAGAGGAAGCAGTGGAAGAAAGCTAAGTGTCAGCAGTTGGCTGGCTCTGGTCAATATTAAAAAGTCCCTCTGTGGGCCATGGAGATGGGTTTTATCAGCTGTGAGTGTCCATTGGTCATGCACCAGGAACCTTCTTACAAGCCTTGATAAATACAGAATAGTGAGTAGCACTACAGCTATATTGAGATTGACTGTGGTTCAGTGTGCAAAAGTAAATGTTCAGAGATATTTATTCATTATATGGAGAGCTTTGGTTTGAACCAGGTGCCCATGAAAACATTTATTCACATCCCAAATGTTCAGTCTCCTAGTGAAGGCAGCACATAAGATTAAGAGTCTCTCTCTATCTCTCTCTCTCTCTCTCTCTCTCTAAAAAAAAAAAAAAAAGGATATGGTTAGAGATAGAACTCTTTATCTTTAACACACACACACACACACACCTAGTGGGATGTGGTCTGATGAAGATGATCTGAAGAGTAATCAGGTCTTTAAACAGCTAAAGACTTTAAGCATGAAAAACTGAACCTGACTATTTTGACATGGTCCACAGATACCTGCAATTTGCCAGAAAGTGAGTTCCCTCGATACAGCCATAATGGCTTCCAAAATGGATGCCATCAACAATCCCTGACAGGTTTCCAGTACTGAATATGTTTAAATTTACCCACATAAAAGCAAACCATTCAAGGAGCTCCTGCCATTTTCTGATGGACGCCCACATAGGACAAAACCAGTGTGTTTCACATGAACTCTGACGTGGTGTGGAGGAACAAGAGTTCCAGCAACACCACTCATCAGCATTTCAGATAAAAAATCCTATTACAATTAAAAAGAATGAGATTAAGTATTAAAATCCTTGTAAAGCCAGCACATTGTCCGTGTGAGGAACTGCAGTGGCAATGACAGCGTATTTTAGTCTGGGAAGGTTGCTTGGGCAAGTATCAATAATGCTCCTTGCTAGTGTAAGCAAACCTCAAGTGACAAAACAGGACTGAATTCACCCACATGAGAAGCAGGTGCTACTCCATTGCCCACAGGCTCTAGGCCAGCCTGCATTTGGTTCAGCTCATCTCTCATAAGCAGACTGGGCATTGCTGACAGATCCTTTCATGCCCTTCTCTTTCTACCTGCAGAAGACCCCCTCTTTCCGTATGCAGGAACATTCTTATCAAAGTCAACAGAAACTGGTCAAGATCTCTGGTTATTTTTACTTCATTTCCCCAGATCACAGCATAGCACCAGAACTAACTCCTTGGTCTGCTGAAACCCCAAGTCACACACCAGGTTTGGTATCCACCCGAACCACTCCAGCAGGTTCCCATCGGATCATTGCTTCCTCCTGTGTCTCCATACCTTTGGCTCTCTAAGGCAGGTGTTTCCAGCCTGGTGTTTGTGATCTGTGAAGAGGTTAAAGCAAGCTAATGCAATCTGGTTTCAGTTCAGCAGAGCCTGTAAGCACATAGCTTAATTTGATTGGAATCCTTGGGACTATTATGTTGTGTGTTATTAACTATGTGCTTACCTGCTTTGCTAACCTGGGAAAGGACATCCCAGTTTTGTAGATCTCAAATAGACAGTAGG
Source organism: Antrostomus carolinensis (assembly GCF_000700745.2). Taxonomy (NCBI): domain Eukaryota; kingdom Metazoa; phylum Chordata; class Aves; order Caprimulgiformes; family Caprimulgidae; genus Antrostomus; species Antrostomus carolinensis. The sequence goes on along the minus strand of NW_010300867.1, from coordinate 2,860 downwards.
ACTGTCCAGACAAGGCCTACAACAACCATTGTTTTTCAGTCATTTTTTGGTAGGTGCCTTTCTTCCCCCATGTATTTTGCAATGAGTCTTTGCCTGAATATTGCAGCGAGCCCAAGAGCCCAGGGTCTGAATGCACAGCTTTTATGGAAGTTACATCACTGGATCCTGAAGTCACAAGCACTGCTATTTGCCATCTCTTCTAAGAGAAGTTTCAGAGGAAGGTGATTATATAGCTATTTCAACCAGGCAGCTGAGACAGGTTCCCTCTTTCATGCTCTGTATTACATGGCACAACTGAAGTGAGCTACTTTAAGTCTGTGAGAAAAAATATGTTGACCACCTGTTTTTATCAACTGGGTGAATAGCTTACTTTTCTCAACCTCACAACGTCAAGAATGAAGATGGCCAGTTCTCTAGTCCACAGATCTGATCTGCCCAAGAACTGGTCTAGCTTTTTACCTTCTTTTCAATTTTCAGCTGTTTATTTCATGCATAAAAGATGAACGGGGATTTGGACATTGTAGTAATAGAAAGGCAGCTCTTGTATTCTTACAGGACATTCCTTCATGCTGAGCCCTGATGGACCTTGCTGTCCACTTGTTTCTTGTCATGGATGCCTCAACAGCATGACAAATGCCTCCTCATGAATGCCTACAATGAGGCAGGCAGGTGCTACTACCACATATGTATCACCAAGGAACATCCAAATTAACAAAGCATAAAAATAGCAACAGTTCCTTGTAATCAATCACAGACTTTAATGGTAAGAAACCCTAATATTAGAGTCTTTCCATAGAAAATTAAATATCTTCCAAGAGAACAAGTATTAACATTATAAATTTAAACATATCAAAGTCATAAATCTCTGTCAAAAACCTGATTGACCTTAGATCATAGAGCTGCTGTGCTAGAGCTCTCTCCTGTAAACTGGACAAGACAGGGATATAGCATTTAAAAGTACTAGTTACAATATTTGGGAAAATGTTGCAATGAAAAACCGTACATGGAAAGTGCATTTTTCTCTTCTATGTATCAGAAACTGAATATTTCAGTGTTAGTTCCCTGGTTTTTTGTGTCATTTCAAAAGAGCAACTGCAATTAAAGGAACATATGACCTTCTTTTGTCCTCGAAGGAGACTCGTATAGTCCTCTTGTGTAATGCAGCTGGGTGCAGCAAACAAAGCTTGTAAGCCATTTATCTAAGTATAATGGTGTCATACTAAACCAAAGAAAACTTCCTCTAACCATGTGTGCCAATGCTGGAGACAGGGATCATGTGAGAACATGAGATGACCCATAATAAAACTCATGTAATTCACAACAAAAATGGAAAGTGCACTAAAAATCTGTCAACATTTTTCTACCCTTTAGACACTGTTTCAAATTCAGGGTTCTCGCTGGCATTGACCTACCTAGATTTCTGATGAGCATATCATTGATTTTCAATAGATACAAAAGACTATAAAGCTTAGTTCTTAGGTTAGTGCACCATTTGAATCCCAAAACATGCAAAGTAGAGCATATAAAAATAACCTGGGGTGTGTGCATGAGTGTATTTCTGTGTGTGTGTGCACACAGAGGTGCACTACAGGTTGCCAAGTGATTCTTTGCAGCAGAATCATGAAGTTCGCTACCTAAACTAGAAGGTCAAGCTTTTTTTTATGCCTGATTTGGGCAGGGATAAGGCCAGAAGAAAAAGGAAGGAAAAAAATGTAAGAGTTTTAGAATATATGAATTATAGAAATATAGAAAGTCAGGCAACTAAAATAAAAGTATATGTCTCTGAATTGATGCAGAAGGACTGCACTTCCAACGGATGTTCTGGCAATGCTATAAGCTTACAGAAATAGGAGAGCTGGCACAGCCACAGAGAGAAAAGAAAACGAAGTGGATCCCTGTGTCAGGCCCACAGCACACAAATTCAGGCAGCACCATTGGGAGAGAGAGGGAGGACTTCTACTGTCATTTAAAAAACCAACCCTCACAGAAGTGTGGACCCAGCCTTGAGTCAGCCAGACCAAGCTATTGTCCACAGAACAATCAGAAGTGATGAAAAAGATCTGTGGAATTTTGTCTTTAGTTTGTCCTTCTAAATCAGGAGAAAAATGTGAATTGCCTTTTCTTTAGTCGGTTTTTAGATGGAAGTAGCTGGGACTGGAGCTCTTTCCTTATAAAGACAGAACCATCAAGGGGCAGATGTCTGTGAAAAAGCAAATGGTTCCCATTGTCTTTCCTGAAAGAATAACAAAATGGGGATAGTTTCATTTCTATTTCCTTGCCACAGGAGAGGAGTAAAAAAAATGAAACCAAACAGTATGGATTCCTAAGTGAAAAAGGTAGAGAAAACATCATTTGACTTTCTTATATTTTATGGCAAATATTGCATGCTGGAATTTGCGATCAGCTCACGATGCAGCTGGATGAAACTCATACAACACGCCTGCTGAGGGCGGTCAGCTCCGGACAAACCCTGCTGTGAGCCGCAGAACCCAAAGGCTGCGGAAAGCGGGGGATGTCCGCG
>NW_010300867.1:0-228 GCF_000700745.2 Antrostomus carolinensis | reverse complement strand
GGCAGCCGCCGTTGCCATGGCAGCGCGATGCTTTCCGGTGCCTCGGCATAAAACCTGAGCTCCAGTGCTTTGCCCTTACCACCCTGTGGACCTTTCTCTGTAAATGCGGGTGACCTGGCAGCCTTTGGGAGTTCTTCATGTTTGTTGAAAGGATTCAGCCCTGAAATTATTTTCTGCACCGCTGGATTTTTAATTTATTTTATTTAATTTATTTATTTATTTATTTAT
>NW_010300866.1:409-682 GCF_000700745.2 Antrostomus carolinensis | reverse complement strand
AAAAAAAGGAAAAAAGAAGAAAAAAAAAGAGAAGAAGCTGCTCTGGAGTCTAATAAAGGCGGCGAAAAACGAGTCCCAGCCTGCGGGTGAGTGAGGATGAGGAGGGGGCTGCTCATCCCCCCTGATCTCCCGGGGGTGGGACGTTTGGGTTCCCCTTGAGAGCTGCGTGTGGATGTCACCAGCTCCCCCATCTCCTCCTGCAGCCCCTTTTCCAACTGGGAACGCCGAGGGGAGGGATGGGTGATACTGGGAAGCTCAAACCTTCTGCTTCTT
>NW_010300866.1:0-297 GCF_000700745.2 Antrostomus carolinensis | reverse complement strand
CGGAGAGACACAAAAGGGAAAAGACTGGCCCCAGAAATCCCGCTCAGGTGGGTCCCTCACGGTGCTGGGGGATCAGGATCGTGCGCTGGTGGCTCCATCCTGCTCCATCCCAAATCCAGAGCCTGTGGGATGAGCTGTCCCTGTTCGGGGAGGGCCCGGTGCAGGGAAGGGTCCTGCCAGCCCCCGGTGAAGCTCGAAAGCATCATCAGTGGGTTTGTGGAGTCTGCAAAGCTGAGAGAAGCTGAGCTTCGCCTGCCCCCTGCCTTCCACACAACCACAGAGCCACAGAACCACAGA
>NW_010300865.1:0-1097 GCF_000700745.2 Antrostomus carolinensis | reverse complement strand
CTGGGTGCAGCCCAGGACACGGTTGGCCTTCATCCTAAGGGACATGGGGACACTGTACAGAAGCCATCGATGTGGGAGTCCCCAGCTGCATTGTGCCCAAATCCTGGCTGGTGGGGCAGAGGTCTCGCCGGCACCGACCCTCACCACGTGTGTGTGTGTGTGTGTGTGTGGTTAATTCATTGAGCTCCTTCTTGGAGATTTCAAAGGCAGGATAATCAGGAATGAAAAAGATTTCCAGCTGTCAGGAGAGCAAATATCAACCTAATTAATTAATTAATTAATTAATTAATAATAATAAAAAAATCCAAGGAATGCATCATATATATCAGCAAAGCCAGAAATTCCTGCAAATAAAGAGCTGGAAGGCTCCACCGACGGGGTTTTGCCACTTCCCCATATCTGCTCAGCCAGACATTTAAAAGCTTCACCTCTTTTGGCATCTGATTCCAAAATAAATCATCACATCCTACCTTGGGCTCCTGCCATCCCCAGCTGGACCTGGCTTTATTTAGAAAGGGAAAAAACCAACAACAAAGCTTTTTCTCCACGGATACCTCTCTTGGAAAGGCATTCTGCTGAGCCACTCCAGCGGCTGTCGGGCCAAGGGCAGTCACGGCTGTTTCTGGCTGGAAGGTTGAAACTTCAGGAATGTTTTAGGCATCTAAAAAAACAAATAAAGAGGTGGATTTGGGAGGAAATCCACCGTAACGGGTGGTTTTGGTTGGGAATAGGAACCGTGGCCAATGCTGGAGGACACCCCGCCTGTCTCAAGGCTAAAGAGGGGATCCTGGCATTTCCACGGGGGTTGAAGTGTTCCTCATCCCTCGGCTGCTGCAGGGCTTGGAGTGAGATCCCAGCCAGCACGGGACTGGTTGAGAGAGTTTCTCCCTCTGGAGAGACACGCTGATGAGTTCCCAGCAGAAATGAAAAGCTGAGAGGCATCGGGAGTGTGATAAACCAGCCGGGTTGAACCTCATCCAGCTCCGTGTTTTTCCTGGAGAGCCGTGCTGTCACTTGCAGGTTTTACAAGGCCAAGTGCTCGTTCCCCTGCTGGGGCTGTGGGATGGGGGGATGTCATCAGTGGGATGGGGAATGTC
>NW_010300864.1:2474-2792 GCF_000700745.2 Antrostomus carolinensis | reverse complement strand
CACCCTCTGAGCCAGCAACAGCCACCACTTCTCCCACAGCTGTCACCAACCTTGCTGTGGGACAGGCAGCGAGCACGTCACCTTCTGGCACCTGGACTTCCCTGGGGGCACCTGCCTTGAGGGAGAAAACAGCCACCACTGCAGGCAGCACTGTGGCCATCACTGCAGGGAGCACCAGAGCCACCACTGCAGGGAGCACCGTGACCACCACTGCAGGCAGCATTGTGGCCATCACTGCAGGGAGCACCAGGGCCACCACTGCAGGCAGCACCAGGGCCACCACTGCAGGCAGCACCGGGGCCACCACTGCAGGCAGCA
>NW_010300864.1:0-2280 GCF_000700745.2 Antrostomus carolinensis | reverse complement strand
GGGAGCACCAGGGCCAGCACTGCAGGGAGCAGCACAGTTGCAGAACCCACAGCTTCAGCGAGCTTGGCCAAGGAGGTGGGAGGTCTCCTGGCCCCAGGCACTGCAGCACTATGGAGACCACCTGCCACCACCAGTCCTGCCACCTCCCGTCCTGCCACCACCATGGCTCCTGCCTTTGGGACACAGAGGGGACCAGCCACAGCACCAAGGACATCTGCTCACACTACCACTGGCCATGGAAATCCTGCCCCTGAGCCCCAACCCAACAATGGCCTGATCAGTAAGTAGATTTTTCTCCTTCCCAAAGCAAAGAGCAGGAAGGGGTTGTCAGCCCTGTGATAGCTGAGGGTGCAGCCTGGCCCAGGGTGACGTGTCTGCATTGCATGTCGGGCTGCCAGATTCATGGGGAAAGGTGCAACAGGCCAGCTGAGAGCATCCTATCCTGAGCTAAAAACTGGGTTAAAAGTTGGGCTATAAGCCATCAGAACGCTGGTCCAGCCAGGAGGAGCACAGACACAGCACCTCGGTGGCAGGGCGGTTGAGTTTGCCCCGGCCGCAGGGAGGATGGAGAAGCCATTAATGTTCTTTCAACTTTGTGATTAATCTCCTGCCCGTGTCAGTGCCAGCGGCCTCACTCTACCCTTTCGGCGTGGAGGGAGGGGACCAAGAGTGCATCCAGAGGACGGTGGATTTTAACTCACCCCTGTTCAAGCCAGAGATCGGGTTCCCCTTTGGGAAGTCGCTGCGGGATGTTCTTTATGTGAGTTCCCCCCCTCACCAAGCACATAAGGGATGTGCAGCCTCTTTGGTGGAAAGGACCCCATGGAAATGGAGCAGAAACTGAATTTCATTTGAATGTTAATTTTTTTTGCAATTTAAAGTAGCAGGTTTCTGCTCGCCAACGCAGGCTAATAGCACAGGGGATGGGCAGGAGCTGCCTGTGGTGTTAGCAAATAATGAGTTATTTTGATTAGTTTACAGATAATGGACAGATCATTTTCCCACCCATGGATAACTACGTTCCCTCCAACCCCAACCCGCCTCACCTGGGCTTCAGTGGCCAGGAGATTTTGCCAATGGTGGCCGCCTTTTGGGACGATGCGGATTTCTCTCAGGGCATAGGCACCACTTGGTACCAGGTCAGGACCACCAGAGATGTTCTCCTGGGAGATCCCAGCTCCCACCTCACCCATTAAACTCTCTCTCTCTTGCCAACCGGCAGGAGTACTCCACCCTCACCTCTACCCAAGACCCCTTTGTCCACAACGTGGAAGCAAAGATTGAGAAATACCTGAAAACCCACTATGTAGCAAAATGGACCTTGAAGGTGACGTGGGAGAAGGCTCCGGCGTACCCATCCCAGCAGGATGACACTCAGGTGGGCAGTGGGGGACACAGGTGACACAGGGGGACTGTCACCAGCGATGGCTGGGGCAGGGCTGGGCTGCTGCTCTCCCATGGCGTGATGCGGGTGTTTCAGGTCTCACCACCTCAGTCTGTGCTGCAGAGAGTGCAGGGGAGGTTTTGGGGGTGCTAAGGGGGCGCCTTGGGTTTCTCCAGACAAACACCTACCAGGCTGTCCTCACCACCGACGGGAACCGCTCCTTCGCCCTGCTGCTCTACCAGGACGGCGGGATGCGGTGGGACTACACCGAGCTGGCTGCGGACAATGTGCTGATCGGCTTCTCCAGGTGCTGTGCATGTGTGTGGTTGCGTTTTGGGACAACAGGGATTTCTCCCAGCACAGTTTTGGGACCATTGGAGAAGTTATTCCTAGGAGAGCCCAGCTCCCACTCCCAGAGCAGCCCTGTCCCGTTTAAACCCTTTCTCCTGCAGACTGCAGCAGTTTCCACCCCAGCTGCTGTATGGGGAGTGGAGGAGGGTTGTGTTGGGAGGGTGACCCCAAACCTCTCTCTACACAGTGGCGATGGCTATGCCCAAAATAATGAGCTGACTCAAAAGCCACCAGCTGTGAAGTACCGACCTGACCAGCACAGCAGCGCTGGCACTGGTATGGCACTGGGGGATCCCTTGGGGCAGGGGGGGGTGGAGGAAACCATGGGCTCCATGCCGGGAGCATGTCCCGGCACCCATCCCCACAAGGCCAGCAAAGCCACCGGGCAAGGGCTGGCCACCGAGGGCAGAGCACGGATGTCCTGTGTCGTGCTGTGCCTTGCCACGGCCACGCCGGCTCTAGAGGGAGCCTGGAGACCTCGTGTGAGGTCAATGGCCGGGGAAGGTTGTCCCACGGGATCCCCCTGGGCACAGGGTGAGATCCCT
>NW_010300863.1:18986-30898 GCF_000700745.2 Antrostomus carolinensis | reverse complement strand
GGGGTGACAGCAGGGGCTGCCGGGAAGAGCCTCCCCGGGGTTCACCTCGCGGTGCGCGCTTGGGCGGCGCTGCGGGAGCACCTCAGCGTTGCCAGAGGTACCCTCGCCATCCGCCCCGCTCGTGTTAACAAATACGGACCTTTTCCAAATGCGCATGAGTTCAAGCTAGTCAATGTCACCCAGATTTTAAAGTGGTTATATAGGATGACAGAAATCTCATTTTCTTCACCTAAATACCGCTAATAGTACTTAGCTCATGAAGATAAGCGTGTTTTTCGGTTTGCCCCTTGTCTAGCAAAGAGGATTTGGCATCTTAACCGCAGGGGCCTGGAGCACTAGACTTCTCATGGAGTTTCAAGCCTCTACACCTTACCTTTAGCGACAGATTGCAATTGGTCTTGTAGAACCAAGGGTTGTTCCAGATCTGATACCGCTCAGGGAGGGTCACAGTTTTTTGAGTAGCTCTCTGAAGCCATGACTTGTACGTAGCTGTAGAAAAAGGATGCAAGGAAGATAGGACCCACTTTTAAGCTTGTGTTGCTTCTGCTTCTTGACTACTCCATGAGGTTCAGGTACCTCCACTCCATCCCAGAGAGGAGGAGGGGCTGCAGAGCTGGAGAATAATGCAGGGAAAAACAGCATGAGCAGAGGAATGGTGTGATTTCCACATGTGGAGCAGTTCAATGGATGGGCACTCTTTACCTTGTTAGAGAAGTGTCTCCTCTGACTGAGGAGAGAGATGAGAGAAGTCTGAAAATATGACTGGCTTGAAGTAACAAATGGGAAACCAGCGTTAAGTAAAGGTAGGGATAGTTATAAACTGCAAAATTCATTATCATGGGATGTACTGGATGCTGAAACATTCCATGAGTTTAGAAAGCAAGTGAAGAAAAACTCTGTTGAGGATTGTTAGGTGCAGGAAACACCACTTCTGCTTCCAAAGTCCTTGAGGATGCTTTCCAGCTTCTGCTGTTCTTTAGACATCTGTTGTTGATCATTATCAGAGCAGGATGAGGTGGCCTTTCGTCTGCCTCAGTACAGCTTTGTATATTCTCCTTTTTCCAGGGGGGGCAGTTTCTTTTGCCACAGAATAATACTGGTGGCAGAAATTTAAATAGTCTTAGGAAGCTATTAGTCTTTTGAACACAGTTCTTGAGCTCAGGAAGCTGTGTGTTCTGGGCAAGCCTACTTGAAGAGTGTCAGTTATTGTGAGCTTGCTGTGTTATCCTTCTTCTCACTGTCCATTACTGGACATAAGGCACAGAACTAACTAGATGCATCTTTGGTTTGACTCAGTACAGCAATCCGTACGGAGTTCTACAGTATTTCTGGGTAGGCTTGGGTTTTGGTCACAGAATCTTGGAAATAGATTAGGCAGAGGAACATCTGAGCCCAGCCTGCTCTGTGGGCTTTGTTTACTGTGTAAAAATCCTCACTGATGTGGCTTCAGTCATCTCGGAGAAAGCAAATGCCTTTTCTGGTTTTAGTTAGTGTCAGCCATAATTTATGTAGTGCTGTAGGGTTCAAGTAACACCTTCTACTCACACATGTTTGAATTTAAATCCTTATGACTTAAAGATGTGATGGCATTGTTTTTTGTTAATAATGAATTGCAGAAAATCTGTTTTAAAGCATAAATGAGAAGAATGGTCTGGCTCTGTCCTCTTCAACAAAACAGCTTTAAACCTAATTTTTCTTAATAAATTGGGTTTTGCACTGTGCTTTAAATGTAATATTAATTATATTTAAGACTGAGCATTTGACCAACAGCCCAATGTGTCTACTTCACACTCCACACTAACGTGAATCCATTTTAGAGGCAGTGGTACTTACTGGTAACTACAAAGTTTGAATTGTCTCAGGACTCAGAGACACCACAGGTAACTCTTTTCTTTTGTGACACCTTTATGTATTAAAATGCTACAGCTATTTGTTCTACAGGGGCTTTTAAGAGTTGTTCCCTCTTATTCTTGGGTACTACGTGAAAATATTCTACAAATATTTCTTTGCCTCTTGAATGCTTATCTTTCTCATTTTATCATTTGAAGCTTGAAGATCTTTATCTGGCAAGTGTCACAGGTTTTGTTTGGGGTTTTTTTTTTCTGAGAATTTGTTTTCCATTATTACTATGCGTGCTGTGCCTCTTTTTTGTGGCAAGTAGTTGCTTCGTAACTGTCATAACACGTTGTTAGTACTTGAAGAAGGCTACTGGCTGATTATTCCACTTTTCTTTGTCTTTCTCAGTTCTGTGCCAATGACCCTGAAGTGTTTGTCCAAGCAGCACTGTTGGCTCAGGATTATTGCGATGCCATAGACCTAAATTTAGGTTGCCCCCAGATGATTGCAAAGAGAGGTACGTGCAAATCTGAACTCTGAACAAACAGTGAAATAGCACGTTTCAAATGTGAACGTTGGCAGTAAAACAGCAAGAGGACACAACTGGGCCTTGGCCTGGGGGAGTGGCTGCAGTACTGCTGAAGTCAGGCTTAGTTACACTCACTGTGACAGGTAATGCTTTGTAGTACCTAAAGCAAAAATTAGATATACTAATAATTAATTCCAACTTCTTTTGAGTGACAGTTTTTTTGCCTAGAATATCTTTCAGAAAAAGTCTTTTTAGCTTGACTTTCTTTTTGATGTCAGTTGCTTAAAGAGCCTAATTTTGCAAAACTGCATTTAAAATTATATAATGCAGGACACTTAGTGTCTCCTATTTCCTTGATACTTACACAGAGTTTATTCACATTAGCGTATAAGAGTATAACACCTGCTGAATCCCTTAAAGGTATTGCAAAGATAGCTATGTTTGAAAACCAGAACCAGTGTTCAAAAATTTTGGATCAATTAAGATGTTGAGGAAAGATTGGTTCAGTAACTGCCCATTCCTCTCTAAAATGTCTTTCAAAGACTAATAGGAAATTATCAGTAGTGTAGAGGGCAAACAGATCTTTCAAACTGATCAGGTTTTACCCTGAAGGGAATTTTTAAACACTTGGTATAAACGCCTGGAAGTTGGACTCTGAGTTGTAACACAGTTACAGTAACACGGTGTAAACACACCAGCTCTAGGGAGTAGCAGTGAAAGTAGAGCACAAGGATTCAATGTTTATCCTTCAGAGCCTGTAGCAATAAGACATGGGGAAATGGTTTTAAACTAAAAGAAGGTAGATTCAGACTAGATAAAAGGAAGAAATTTTTCACAATGAGGTTGGTGAAACACTGGAACGGGTTGCCCAGCGAGGTGGTAGAAGCCCCATCCCTGGAGACATTCAAGGTCAGGTTGGACGGGGCTCTGAGCAACCTGATCTGGTTGAAAATGTCTCTGGTCATTGCGGGAAGGTGGTTGGACTAGATGGCCTTTAAAGGTCCCTTCCAACGCAAGGTATTATGTGATTCTAAATGTAAGGTGGCATGGAGAACAGAATGATCCCACTCTTACATTTTGGGCAGGACAGGGAAACTGTTTCTGCTAGTGAGGCATATGAACGTCTGGATCTTCATATGTGAATGCTTATGAAAGCTGTATACTTCAGAATCTTACTCTTCTGTACAAGTCTGTCATATGCTATTTTATTATAGGTCACTATGGAGCATTTCTGCAAGAGGAGTGGGATCTTCTTCAGAGAATGAGTAAGTCTAGAGAGGCTTCACTTTGAGAGGGAATGGAATGAACTCGAGAGGAGGTTTAGAGATTTTTGGGGAAAGGAGGTATAACATGTTTCTTTGGGAAGGATTGTGTTTGTTGGGGTTTTTTTTTCTTTCTTTCTTACTATATTCAAGTGGCACCTTCAAGATACTTGGTGGTATCCCACTACAAACTCATGCTAGATCTGCTAAGAGTTCAGTACCTGAAACAGACTTTAGGTGAAAGTGAGTCAATTAAGTCCCAATCTAATGATGCCTTAGTGGCTCTCCAACTCTAGAAACAGCATAACTCCCAGTGCCTTACTTTTTCACTTTGAAGTTCTTGGGTGCCAGGAGTTGTGTTTCTGCTTGAAGCCACAGTTGCCCTTTTCTGATCAACTCAGCATACTCTTTCTGTCCACACCATAGTAAGTTATGCCTCTCTTCTCCAAATTTGTGTAGGATGTTTTCAGACTATTGGTAGCAGTTGTGAACAGTACCGTATTTTTTTAAGAACTACATTCGGAACTGGTTTAAAAAGCAAAGTTTTGGTCGTTATGTAGAGCTGAGAATGTGCCTTCACCCCACTGCAAAGCAAGTGTCTGAACCTTGAAGTTAAGAGTCTTACTTCCAGTTTTGTTCCGTGTGGTCCAGGGAATCTTGAATTATGTTTGGCACAAAGACACTGCTGAGATCCTGGAAAGACAGACAGTGCTTCCCTGCACAGCATGTAACTTCTCTTAGGAGTGAAAGATGCAAATCAGAACAGCCTCAAGGTGAGAAGAGAACCCAGGTCATCTAGTTGTTTGACAACCCAGGCTGTCTAGTAAGGGAGTTGTTTTATTAGGCTATTGTATAAAAGGTGGGCAAAGCTTCCTCTTCCTCCTTCTCCCTCAGCCTTCTTTAAAATGATGGTGTACTGTTTTCTGCTTGCACCTGTGTACACCTTGCTTGCTCCTTTGAAAGAATGGTAGGGAGTACCTGTCATTAGAGCTTCTAGGATTTGCATTGGAAGAAAGCAAGTGACTTCCTACATTATACATCCAAGCTCTGGAAGAGAATTTCAGGCATGCACTGCTTAGTGATTTCGGGTTGACCTTCTTCTTGAGCTCCCTTTTGAGCAGTTTTCTGATTCTATGCACTGTGTAGACTATCAAGAGTTTAACACGTTCTAGATTTCACCCTGACTCTGTAACCTACATTAAGGACTTAACTGGGTCCACAGCTTACCTCAGTTGATAAGCCTCTGCTTGCCATGGACAACGCTCTACTTGTGATTATTTGGGTGAAAATTTGGAAAGAAGCAAAGCATCTCTTACAGGAAAGGTGGACAAGTGAGTGTTAATATTGTTGGCAGAGTAGGAGTAGTACAGTAGCCTGTGACGATAGTAATCCTCTATAAATGATTAAGACTTGAGGGGGGTGGTTCTTGATGCAGTGGAAACATTAGGGCTATTAAACGCTGACTATTTTACACCTTCTTGTTAGGATGCAGATTTTGTGCTTCATGTTTTGCTATTACTTGATTAACCTATGCAATAAGGATTGCAGAGGACATTGATGATTGTTTAAGCTCTGAGAACTGCGTAGCATTAACTTTTCAGGCTTTTCCGTACCACACCCAGTATCAGATATTGAGGAGAGTCAGCACTTTTTGTAGCATTGTGCAGCCCAGTTACCTGTCTTTTCAATCTTTCCCAGTTTTACTGGCTAACGAGAAGCTCTCTGTTCCCATCACATGCAAAATCCGCATTTTCCCAGAAATTGACAAGACAGTGAAGTATGCACAGATGCTGGAGAAAGCTGGCTGCCAGGTAAGAAGGCAGCTGCTCCCTGTACTATTGCATTGGATACATGTCTCTATGCTGTATGTAAAGCAACTGATGACCAGATCTTGGTGTCCTGTGGAGGTGAACAGACTACATTGTTTTACAGACAGAGAAATCAGGATGCAGAGACATTGTATGTATTTGCATTCAGAGGCAGCAGGTCAGTAGTATGATATGGAAGACATCACGACTTCAGAGTCTCTCTTGTAATCACTGCACAGTACAGCATCCTTCACTGTGGTTGTGGTTGAGCATCTCAAGTCTAACATAGTGCTGCAGGAGGCAGTGTGAATGCATGAAATCCCCAGGGCTATAGAAAACAACAGCATGAAAGATGACCACCGCTAGTGAAGAAATAGGCAGCCTTCCAGGATTTGACTCCAGTTAAATTGGAAGAAACAGTCTGGAGATAGAGCCGATACTGACAGTATTCAGATCTTCTGCTGAGGAGCAAGCCAGATCAGTATATCACAAATTACAAAGTGAATCACAAATGGGAGCCAATGCAATAGGAAATCTGTAAGCTCATCGAAGATATGATCTAGTCATGCTGTGGAGCAGCAAGCTGAAAGAAGCCCAAACCCATGCCATTGTAGTTGAGCTGCTGATATCTTTCTGTGATACCAAAGTCCCTGCACTGTTGAAATAGCAGTGGGAATTCAGTGGTATCCATGAAGTGTATTGGGTGAAAGGAAATTTTTGTTAGTGGATTTGCTCCAGTAGTTGGTACACATGAAAAGTAAATCTAACTTTGTTTTCTAGCTGTTGACTGTGCACGGCCGCACTAAAGAACAGAAAGGGCCACTTGCTGGCGTGGCATCTTGGGAGCACATTCAAGCTGTCAGGTTAGTGAGTAGTACCAATCTTAGTGGATTTTTGCTAACACGCTATGAAGGTAGACTTTAAACGGAGTGTGCAGTGGCATTGAAGAGCAAACAAATTTGTGTGACAGGAGTAGAATTTCTGGGTTGACTGGCATTCTCAGTTTTATGTATCTGTTTTATTCACTGATACAGAAAAGCTGTAAACATTCCTGTATTTGCAAATGGAAACATTCAGTGTCTCAGTGATGTCGAAGAATGTATCCGTAAGACAGGAGTGCATGGTGTCATGAGTGCAGGTAAGGAAAGTGAACTTTTCTTCATAACAGATGAGAATACTCTCTTAGCAGCCCGGTATACATTCATTAAAAGACTAACTCGGTGAGTAGCTGTGATTGGAAACTGAGTGGCCATTCTCTTTTCTCTTGTACTGGCCATCTCTTACCAGGACCAGGAATCACTTAAGATTTGTAAGAATTGTTATGTTGGGCTTGTAGTACCATTGAGTGGACAGCTGAAATCTAATTAGTTGATGAAGGTACATGGGACTCCTGTTGTCCTGGAATATTTTCATTACATCTGTTAATCAATTGAATGGTTTTTGAATGGATCTCAGTGCAGTAAGTGCATCTGCTAATTAATCATCCGCTAATTAATAATTCCTGCAGATGCTTCATCTTGGGTTGGGACAAGAAAGAATTTGCGTAACTTCCCACAGGAAGAGCTAGGGTAGTCATCAGAAAAAGCTTCCAATCACTTGCACACTTAAAGCGATGAAACATATTTTCTGGGAGGTTGTAGAATCTTATTTTTCAAAAATACTGGTTAACAAAAGGCTTGTGAAGCTATTAGAGAAAAGCATAGTGAGAAGCAGTATCTGTAAACTTAGGTCAGACAAATGTGAATAGACATAAGGTAAGACACCCATTGTCCAAGTATTTAACCACTATTCAACCATGTCCAAGTATTTAACCATTTTGGGGGCAACAAAAGCAGTGATTTCTCTATTTATTATTTTTTTTACTGTCTTCGTGTCAAGATTGGATGCCTTTCTGGAAAATGTACTTTAATTAGATATGAGCTGTTTTGCTCAATTAAGAATTGTATAGTGAAATATAGTATCCTGAGGTCGGTTTTATGGACCCTGTGTTCCTCTTTGGAATATATGGGTGATGTGTCTTTGACTGGCTGATAGGATCACAACAGAGCTGATGAAGCTCCAGAGCCTAGGTTTTATTTTCTGTTTCAATCCTGAAATTAAAGTTTGAGTATTTATTTTCATTCCCCAGAAGGTAATCTTCATAACCCAGCTTTGTTTGAGGGCCGAAACCCGTTGGTGTGGGAGATGGCTGAGGAGTATCTGGAGATAGTGCAGAAGTACCCTTGTCCATTGTCTTATGTTAGAGCTCATCTCTTCAAGCTCTGGCATCACACGTGAGTATCTCCAGAGAACTCTTAATGTTTTCAGGGCTCATCCTGCTAAGCAAGTTTCTGGCTTTTCTACACAAGGATTTGCTGGCCAGAATTAGTACGCTGCAAGGTTTTCTTTCTTGTACCTGGCTGGAGAGAATGTGGGCTGAGGCATTTACCATTCACTGCATATCTGGGAAACAGGGCATGGGGAATGAACAAGTTGCCACAAGATAAGCTAGGGCATAAGCTCACAGCACATCAGCTACCATGTGGTAATTGCCCATATGCACTTTCTGGCAAACATGAGTTAACTAACTCCTTGTTTATTGTGAGGCAAGCTTGTCTTGCACTTATTGTGGAGTAAGAGCATGGGCATGAGCAGGTACTAAAGAGCAGCTGATGCACTCTACATTCATGTTAGCTTATCTCCAAATACCTTGGTTGTGTGCCAAATGAAAAAAAAAAAAAAGAGGAACAGGTATGTGTGCTTTTCTCTGGACTTACAAGAAAGAAGATAAGCTTCTACCAAAGGCAAGTACAGCAAGAAAAATCTATAAAAGCTTTTATGAAGACATTTTTAGTTGATCTCCTCAGTCTAGCAATAATTAATAAATATGACTTGATGTTTGGGATTTGCCTCAGGCTTCAAGTTTACCAGCATCTGCGTGAAGAATTAGCAAAAGTGAAGACTCTAGAGGGCATTGTAGATGTCAACAAGGAGCTGAAACTGCGATGCCAGGTACCAAGATGGGCCCTAATCTCCCAGAACAACACTTCCCACACTTGGTGGGAACTTACCATGTATGTCATGCAATTGATGTCTGTTAGTCACTTATATTGGAACTTTGTGGCTTACCAACCGTGGCTTACCAACCGTGATATTTGTAGTTTACTGCAGTAGCAGCCCCTTAAGCCTGAACAGCTTTACATGGGATAAAGCTGATTTAGGAGTTACAAACTCGCTTCAATTCATCTGTCTTAGTAGAGGTTTTTTTTACCTATATTTAACTGTCAGTAACTGTGAGTTCAAATTCCAATTTGTGGTTTCCTGGAGTTTGAAGTATTATTTAGAGTATTTCCTAAGAACTCCAGGAGAATTGACTGTAACTCTGTGCTGCAGGAAGAAATAGCTAATCAGAAAGACGGAGAAAAGCCAAAAGAAGGGTTGCCTTTTTTCCACTGGATCTGTCAGCCATACATCAGGCCAGGGTGAGTTATCTATTCTAACATGGACCAGTACCCATAGGCCTTTCAGTACAGAGCCGTCCAGTTCTGTTCTAGGAGCTTGCATTCATTTGAAAATAAGTTAAGACTTTGGATTATTTTTATTGTTGGTTTTGTTTGTTTGTTTGTTTTTCCTGGTTATTGCTTTGTTCATGGGGATGTTGGTCATTGTATGCATCTTCTTTAGATCCTCCTCAGATTTCTCTCTCTCTGGAAAGTAAAAACCAAGAATTCCACTGCATCTCAGAAAGGGAACCTGATGTGCAACAGACAAGCTACCTGACAGTACTTTGTTGTTATATGTAACGCAAACATTGCTGGTAACTAACTGTCAGGGTAGCAAAGATGGCAACTAAATTGTATTCTATAAAGGATGCTTGTGTTGTATGGACAAGCTTTTCAGATCACTTATTCCCTTTCTGTTGTGAAAATTGGGCTGAAGAAGAGAATGAGCATGTCAAGATTAATACTTAAGTAAATTAAGTGAATACTTAAGTAAAACCTGAGAGTAACAGATTAACAAGTGCCTAACAAACTGGCTAACTTTCATTGACTTTCCAACTGATATATCTGACAGTGTGTCCGTTAACAGCCAATGTTAACAAAATAATTAGTTTTTTCTATTCCACTTCTAAGAGCAAAGCCATTTCCTTGTAATTTAGCCATGATAGAAAGGTTTACAGTCTGCCCAGGTTTCTGTAAACCAGAATAGTGGCCAGGGAATGCCTTCTTCACGATGATACTCACTATTTCAGGCCAAAGGAGAGATGCAAGGAAAATGGCAACAGTGAGACTGAAAAAGCCGTGCGAGGTAAACGTGCCCTGGAGGAGGAAGAAGATGGAAATTCTGAGCTTCTGTCAAAGAATAAGCAAAAAAAGAAGTTAAGAAATCCAAATAAAAGCTTTGATCCATCTTTAAAACGTAAGTTCCATTTATTGGCATAAATGCATGGAAAGTTGCTGATATCATATTTTACATAAATTGCCACTATTTTCCTAGTTTATGTAGTTGTAGAAACTTCTTTAAGAAGAGGGGGAATTATTGGGAAATTTTGGTAGTAGGGAATGTGATTCAAATTATGTTAATCAGTAAAAAAAACAAGGATCAAAGAATTAGGTCGCTGATCCACTATAAGCATCTTTTAAAGATCAAAATGCTTTACAAACTGAATTGTAGCTATCACTAGTATTTGAAATTGTAATTTCATATGCATTTCAGGTAGATGACCTCCTCTCTAATACCTGAGTTGAGGATTAAAATCTTCTGTTTGGATTTAGCTTAGAGGCACTTAAAAAGTCAAAGTATCTTTACCTTTGCACTATTCTTTGAGGTACTGTATTTGTATTTCAGAAAGGGTCTCTCCCTGGCTAGAAAAGCACCAAGCTTTGACTGAGCCTTTTTTTATTTATTTACTTCTTCCACATAAAAATGCCATTGCTGAAATCAGGTCTCTCTCTCTCTTTTTTCCAGCCAAATATGCAAAATGTGATCAATGTGGAAACCCGAAGGTAAGTCAGTGCCAGTGTCCATTACACCATTTCCATTTAATGGAAATTAAATGATCATGCAGTGGTCAACAGCTCAATGTTCAGATGGAAATCTGAAGTGACAAGTGGTGTCCCTAAGGGGTCTGTATTGGGACCAGTACTGTTTCATCAATGACATAGACAGTGGGATGAAGCGCACCCTCAGCAAGTTTGCAGATGACACCAAGCTGAGTGGTGCGGTTGACACTGCACCTGAGGGACAGGATGCCATCCAGAGGGACCTGAACAAGCTTGAGGAGTAGGCCTGTGTGAACCTCATGAGGTTCAACAAGGCCAAGTGCAAGGTCCCACACAACAACAAAAAATTAAACCAAGGGCTCCCTAAACATGAAGGAATTTTTAATTGGGGTGGGGGGAGACTCAGCAAACAAGACCCCAGTTTAAAAGATCTCTTAAGCACGTGTGAGCCAAAGCACCACAGACACCCAGCCAAGTATAGCCAAGTTGTCAACTATCCAAGACACAACTGCTGCTGTCCCCAAGTGGGGTCATACATTAGCTTTTAATATCTACTCAGGATATGTTTTAAGCTGCAAGTAGGAAAGTAATTGCTATGGTAACATTTATTTTAGACATAGCTACAGATAGTTAACTCAGGCTGCCCAGCAGATTGTTGATGTTGCAAAAGTTGATTGTGGAATTTTTTTGGTTGTTTTTGTTTTGTTTTGTTCTCTATGTACAAACAGCTGATAGCTGGGGCTTCCTCCCCCCATATGACATCCACTCTGTCATTTTCATTAGACTGAGGTGTGACTGCCCAATATATGAGTTCATGGGGTTTTTTCCAGAGGTCTGAATGTGCAGAGCTATACTGTGTTGCTTATTACAGTAAACAATAATAATTTTATTTTCACTGATACCAGCTTCTTTACACCCCCATCCCAACCCAGGGCAATAAATGTGTGTTTAACATGTGCCGAGGATGCTGCAAGAAAAGAGCGTTCAAAGAGACAGCAGACTGTCCAGGTAAGTGCAGCTGTCCTTAGAAGTCATCAAGTAAATGTCTCATCTCCCATGTATATTCATTCATTTAATCTTTGGTTTATGGGATGTGGGTGTATGTGTTATCTACAAACTCAGCTATCTAAAATTTTATAGTACAATTTTAAAAGCCTGTTCTTCCTTCTATGTACGATATTTATTCTGCTTGCAAAGCCTTGGGATGCTTAGTTTCCAGATTATGAGGACTCATGCTTTGTAACTCTAAGGAATGAGCTGTTCTGTTTACCAGTGCAGTCATCTCATTTCGGTTTTGTGGTTTGTTTGTTTTTTTTCCCTTCTCCCCCTTCCTTCCCCCCCTCCCCCCCCCCCCCATTTTTTTTCCCCCATCCTGGCTTCTTCAGGTCATGGATTACTTTTTAAGACCAAATATGAAAAATCCCTTTCATGGCAGAGTAGTCAAAAAGTAATTCAAAACCCAGATACCAGTCGGAGAAGAGATGTAGATGGGGGG
>NW_010300863.1:18637-18879 GCF_000700745.2 Antrostomus carolinensis | reverse complement strand
ACAGTATGGTGTGAAGCTTTGGAAATGAACAGTTAAAGAGCTCCTGCCAGGCCTCTGCTTCCCTGGGCCAAAGAACATGTGTCTCCAGCTCACCATCAGCTGTGTGAACTTGTTCCACAGGTTTATTTTAAGTTCTGGAAAAGTTTTATTTAAGTAAAAAGGTGCTTACTCAGGGAATTATCCTGCATTTGAAATAAAAAAAAAAAAGGATGCAATTAAATTTCTTATGCTGTGTTTTAAAG
>NW_010300863.1:743-18617 GCF_000700745.2 Antrostomus carolinensis | reverse complement strand
GGGGGGGGTGGGCAACCTGTATAAGCTGCCATCACAATCGGCCTCTTGTATGTTCATTAACCTTTCATGTCTTGTTTTTAATATTGAGGAATAAGTGTCTTGTATTAGAACAGCCTTCTGGTATGCTAAAAATAGCAGTATCAGTCAATTACTTCTTCACTAAGAAAATGTCACACTTGTCTGAGTTTCAGCATGCTGTGTTTTCAATGCAGAAAGGAGTCTAGCAGTTATTTTAAAACATGAATGTAAAACTGTAAGATATTGCTATGACCACGTTGTGTACTAACAATTATTAGTTTTATACAGTATGGTAAAGCTTAACAGTCTCCCATGAGCCAAAGGTTGAGGGAAAATGAAATCTCTATTTTAATAGAGGGGTGTCTGAAATTATGTGCTAAGTTAGAACCAAGTCCGTGAACCTTTCCCTGCATGAAGTCTCATACTTAATTATATGAGCATTCTTTCTCCTTCCTACCTGATAAATTAGGTGAGAAGTGTGTCAAAACTAGATGCAGGTCTACACATCCAAGACCCTTACCAAGATTTGACCCTTTTTCCCCAGGCGCTTTTTTGTGTGTCTCCTGGGCACTTGGTCAGTGTAGCCTTCTAGTGTTCACTGTGCTGTAAAAAAATGTCAGCAGAAAAAAAAAAAAATCAAGCAATAGCATGCAGCTGTTTAATACACTGAAGAAATGGAAGTCAAGCCATCCAACTGTAAAATTAGCAGGTCTTCCAAGGCAAGTGGAGGAAAAGGCGGGGGGTGGAATGGGGGACAGACTCATGTGACAGGCCTGGGTCCTGAGCAACTGCTCCTGCCCATCTAAAATGGCCAGTGAGTTTGCCTCCATGGAGGTCTTTTGGTTTTTTGTTCTTTGAACTTACTCTAGGCTCTAACATTTCTCTAACAGCCTACTGCAGGACTGGCCACTAAAATAAATTATGTTGTGGTCAAGCTGTCAGTTTCATAAGCAAATTGCCAACACAGTGTCTAGCAAGTCGACCATCTTACAG
Organism: Antrostomus carolinensis; assembly: GCF_000700745.2. Lineage (NCBI taxonomy): Eukaryota > Metazoa > Chordata > Aves > Caprimulgiformes > Caprimulgidae > Antrostomus > Antrostomus carolinensis. Next base: position 17,606 of record NW_010300863.1, on the reverse strand, counting down.
TATGTAGTAATACATTCGGCGTGGATCCTCTATTACCACCTTCTGGTCTATTGTTCTGAACAGTTGATGGTTTTGAGGGTTTGGTTGGGTGGGGACCTGCTTCATTTCACAAACAGAACAGCTCATCTTGTTCTAGGTGGTTCTAGGTGTTCTTATGTTCAGCCTGTGCAACAGAACCTCCACAGACTGGAGGTGACTTAGCTGTGTACCTTACACAAATTTAAAATAAAATAGGTCAGTTAGCATCAATGTTGGGCATGGTATAGCTGTTTTGAACACAACTGGGAGGACAGGAGCGAGGAGGGAGACTTTTATTGGTTCTTTCCTTGATGCTTCATCTGGCTAACATTTCTTTTTCTAGAATTCTGATTGCAGATACTCTTCCTCTGACTGCCAGCATCTGTCAGGTATTCCTTTTTTGAAGTTATGCTGGGTCTGAAAGGAAGTAAACAGGAAACCCAGCACTCAGAATACTAGGTCTGCATAAAGCACTGGCAAAGTGTCTTCTCAGCATGTAAGAGCCCTTGCCTTGGTAAAGAAAGATTACTAAACCAAATTATAATTTTTGTTAATAAACCAAAATTCAAAAGTGCCTCCAAGGGCAGAAGACAAATGCAGCACTGTGCATTTCTGAAAATAGGGAAAACCCTTTCCTGCCCCACCCCCAATCAAAAGAGGGGCTCAAGACTTTTTTTTTTTTTTTTTTAATGACAGAAACACAGCACTTTCAGGAATCAGGAGATAACAACATGCCCTGATTATTTTATAAACATTTTTAAACTTTTCTTCTTTTTTAGACTTCTCAACAACCATTCCCTGCTTATGCTTTGGGTGTGCGCGTTCATGCATGCACACATACACATGCCCCCCCTGCCGCCCCGTCCCCTTGAGCCCTGGCAAGATCAATTTGTATTTCCTAACTTGTATTACAAACTATGTTACAGGTTACAGTCATGGAACAGTATGCTGAAAAAAAACACCCTAAACTACTAGTAGCTGTAGACTTACACATTCTCGTTCAAAGCATTAATAACAAGTGAGCCCACAAACGAGTAACAGGTCACTGAGCAGAGCACCATATGTGAAACAGAGGCCTTGGCCTACCCTTACCTCAGTCACCCTTGTACTTACTTTCTTCAGTTCCGTGTTCAAATTTTCCATGCTGTTTCTTCAGGCACCTTCCCTAACACATGATTGTGTGCACCTTACTCTTGCTCCAACCATTTGTCTACATCTAGTTAGCTTTTATCTAGCTGTTCCCATTCATTCACACTAAGTCCTCTAGAGGGAACCACAAGAGGTAAGAATTTCATATCCATCTGGAGGCTGAACTTAAATGCTGCCTAACAGTTCTGGCTTTCTACAGATTATGACAATAAAAGTAGCTCACACCCTCCTACTGAGTCTTCCCATTTCATTTGCTCATGATGTTCTGCGAATAGCATCTTCCAACCTTAATCAGCTTGTTAACCAAGACTTTCAGCAGCTTTGCAATTTCTGACCACCCTTGCATTCAAATTAAGTTTAGACACTAAGCTGGTATGTAGGTGTTAGTCTAGCTTGCCTTTTGAATTGCAACTAGCACAGAAACCGAGGGCGAGGGAAAGGGTGTGGCATTTACCAAATAGCCCAGTGATTAGTGTGGGAGAACCAAGTTTAAAAATACTCTGCCTTGGAAGTTCCAAAGATGGGAATTTGAAACCACATCTCCCACCTCCTGTGGAAATAGTCCGCTTCTTCCCTCACGCCGGCATACACTTTAAAGCGGTCAAGTATTCAGAGATCCCTGGTCTGTTTGAAAAGCCCATCTTCTAATAAAAAGCTAAATGTTCATTACAATAGAATTTCAAACTGCTTACCTGACCCCTTCCTGTTAACACAGTTTCCCAAAAGCATCAGAAAGCTCAGTCATTTTCCTGCTTGCTGTGCCAAGGAAAATTTACAAAGTCAGAAAAGGTGTTTGCATGAGAAACATCCACTGTTACAACATGGTAGTGGATTGGTGCTATGTGAGAGATACAGGTTATATTCTTAACCACACAGTGGGATTTTAGAATTAAGAATCTTAACACTGTCTCAAAGTCCACATTTAACATGCCCATACCTTTAGTACAGTCTCATCAGAGAATCACTTACCAGTATGAAGAAAGGATCAAGCTGGCTTTAGGCTCCTAAATTCAGGAAGGGCTGTATACTTAAGAATATTAAACGGACACATTTCTATACAGAATTAGTGTTTAAAGCATATTTGTCCTCACTCCATCTTCCAAGGCATTTCTTAATGGGTAATGCAGGCAGATGACCACTTATCTTGTTAGGTCTTGTCCCATGATATGGCAGAAAACTGCAATGGTCCTAACACAAGACTGGAATACTGTTCAGTTAGGCACTGCAACACAAAACTCTTTCTGTGCATTCTAACTACAAATCACCATACTAATGGAAAAAAAAGCTGCAACCTGAATGTTCAACAGACATTTTAGAAGATTATAACCTTGCAATTAGTAAGATAAAGATGACCAGTGTATCAATTTCTTAATAAAGAATGCTTGTGAATTAGCAGGCACTGTTACAACATTACTAAAGCCGAGCCATTTTCCATTCATGCTGGGCACACCTGCACCTACACTAACTAGAGATCACTTTCAGGCTAGGCAATATACTAATTATCTTGTTTATCTCCAATAAAAAAAAATTGCAACCTGCCAACTCAGCAAGGTAATGTCCTATTTTGTTTCTGTTTCACAGGCCCTCAAGAAGATACACACTATTTAATTTTAATGGCAGTAGGAGGAGGAAAAGGCAGTGCTCTGCATGTGTAGAATGATGGTGAAAACGATCCTCTGTCTTTGGGTTTGAGGGAGATTGGACTCTTGTATCCAAATCCATTTTAGAGGCACACAAGAAAAAGTAGTAGTAGTTCACCTGACAAAAAGAAAGCCAACTGCCTTTATTTGGCAAATAGCTTATGAGATAAGATATCAGATAATTAAAAAAAAAAAAATAAAATAAAAAAAGAGAGAAATATCAAAGCAAAGATTGAAAACCCTGGACCTCAGCATGTATTTACAGGGTGCAAACTTTATGTATGCATAGACTTCACAGTTACATACACTACAGGCACATGGAGTATAATAGTCAAAGCTATAGCTGTAGAAGTATTAGAGAACTGAACAGTGGTATCTGTGGGATCAAGGACAAGATTACCTAGCCTGATCTACAATGTATGACAGAGTTTCAGGTTTTGCCACTTGAATTCTTGTTTGAATTATACAATCTCTTGCTAATGCTGCTATCCTTCAGTCTGTAGCTTTTAGTAAGTCTACTGAAGCCTATTATTTCTTTGCTATCAAGAAACTGTCTTACCTGCATTACAAATTTACTTATTGCATTACAAATTTACTCATACAAATGTATGAGTTTCTAACTACTGAATCTCATACATTTCTCTTAGAGGTTCACATACCTCATTAGCCAGTTTCTGTTCCCTGTCTAATTAATTTAGCCTGATCAAGTTATCCTATGAGATAATCTAAAGCTAGGTTGTTCTATCAGTACCTATGAAATGCTGAATGGAATTCACAGATCTATAGGAACGCAGAAGCCAAAATAATACTAGTTGAAGAACAAAGCTCATTTGCAAAGCACAGAGCAATTCATCCTCTCTTCCCTAACAGCATCAGAGATAAGCAGAAGTCAGTGCCATACCAGTTTGGTGTTTTTCACTCTACTGCAAATTCAGTTGATGAATTACTGAAAAAATTAAATGCTGACTTGTACTAGTCACAAGTGGGTGGCACAAGAAAATACTAAGAGCACTGTCTTGTGGAGCACACTGCTCCCCTGTTTTCATCTGCTTCATATAAAAAAGAAATGAAGGAGATGGCATAAGAACCTTGAATAGCCAAATTACATTGGCTGAAACTTTACTCTCAGAAAAATAAATAAATAAATAAATAAACCCATGTTTGACCAGCACTTTCTACCCATGCATGATGGGTCTATCAGAAGCACTGTTGCTATTATTAAAGTTTCCTCATTTGTTTTGCTGAAAGTTTATATTACATTGCACTTTATCAGAAATAATACATTATTCAGCGGCAGTTTTGAGAGCTGTCCAGAGGATGGAACAACACTGAAATTTCAGCCAAGTTAGGAAGTTAACGCTGAGACCATTATGGCAGGGTTCCAGAAACCCATGTACAGACCATACATGCATGGCACAGACAGAACTCTATTACTTTCTCCCTCATCCACTGACGTCTCTCAGATGACAGTAGCTTACAACCAGCTGTTGCAACCAGCCACAGTCCACGCAGTAATAATTTCTCCCTCTTACAGACCTCCCTCTACAGCAACATAGACTACTATGCTGGACAAGTTCTGGCAAGATAATAACCAATCATCTCCAATAACTCCAAAACCAATCTCATAGTAGCAGTTTCTACATTACCACTAAAATTATTTGTGCTAATGAAAACTGCCTTCACCGAAAGAACCAGGTTCTTTCCAGCTGATTTTCCTTTATCCCTAGCTAGGTCAGGTAAAGAAAGCAGGATTTACATTGCATGAGGACACTATAAATTATGGCCTACCACTGGTATCTCTTTCTTCATCAACAAAAAGGTGCTGCCAAGTTCAGGAAATCCACTTAAGTTCCTCTGAACACATCCTAGACATACCAAAATGCTACAGGTCCCACAAAACTCGACCTCCTGAACTACCTTGGTGGTCACAGGGAATCACTGGAAATTAATTCTATGTAAGCCACTATTTTCCCATTTATTACTTGGGAAATTACTTAGAAATTTAAGGTAAGAATAATCTTTCACTGCGGGAAACTTCTTATGAATGCAAGTTATACAGAACTGTATCTGTGCTGCTTTGCATTTCCTGATTTTTTGACTGGCAGGTAGTTAGGACTGAAGGACGCATTGAACAATGTCTAGAACAAGTATGCCTGGACAGCCCTGACTTACATCTACCTCTTAAGATCCTAAAGCAACAGCAGCTTTTTTCATGGGCTAAAGGAAAGAGTTGTATGTCAATAATTCTATACAAAAGCATACACTATGCTTGAACAATGCCAATGAACTAAGCAATAAAAGAGAAAGCTCTATCTGTCCAACAGAGGTTGTAAGCATTTTTTTTCTAGAGAGAAGAAACCGATGACCTCTGCTCCAGCTGTGGAACTCCCTCAGGCCACAGCAAGAGCCGGAAATTGCTCTTGCCACCTCGTGGGCTCCATGCAGACTTCTAAAGGATATGTGCTTCCAGCCACTCCCCAAGAGCGGACAAGCACTAGTGTCTGGAAAAGCAGAGACTCTCAAGTCAGCGTGCTGAAGGTGTCCTTTTACAACTGAGGATTCCTCCAGTAGAAAACCTCCATGAAGGAACAGAAGTAATCTAATAAAATCAAGAGAGTGGAAGCTGTGCGTAAGCAAAGATAGCCAGCTGATATAATGCACTTAATTGGGTTGCAAAACCATCTCTTCAAGAGCAGAGCATAAGATCTTTTCCTTAGAAATGGTCATTTGAGGAAGAAAGCAAGAATGTTTAAGGAGTATTCTAGGGCTGAATGTCTTTCCTTAAGCATAAGCAGAATAAAATGGCCTTCCCAGCATTTCTACAAGGATATACAGCAATTTACCCGAGGACTCAACTTGCCTTTCTCACTAAACTGGACATCAGTGATGCCTCACTCAAAATTCTTGATTAACTAGCTCTCTCCTTTCTCCCTTCAAAAATGGGAGAATTCTTCCATGCCAAATGGAAGACGTTTAGCCAAAGACCTCACAGGAACCATTGCTTCCATTTTCAGCACCTAAGTTGCATAAAGCACAGAAAGCCAGAGGGAGAGAGCACTGTTGCAATTTAGCAGCTGTGCAAATGCACTCCAGGAATTCTGCTGTTGGAACGTTTCCTCAAATTGTACTTTCTTCACAGTTCATCCAAGCTACATCTCCAACCAGATCAGAAAGCAAAATACAATAGCCTACAAAACATAATCAAGCTTAGCAAAAAATCAGTGGCTTGAGATCAAAATACCTAAAACCCAGCTTTAACACAAAACTCCAAATACTCAGAAGCTTTTTTAATCCTGCTGTTTAATGCACTAGATATAACAACTTACTTTAAAAAAAAAAAAAAAAATATCATTAACACATTAACAGTAACATCTGTAGTCAGTTGCTAGACCAGTCAGGGCTGGATCAACCTTCTTAGCTTGCCTTATGAATTAGATGAATGCAAGGCTGCATGACTTCAGAAAATTCAGTGCACATCTCCTTTCATTAACACAAAACATGCACACACCTGGGCTGCCACCTTTAATCCCTTTATAAAAGGAAAAGCAGAATAAACGCAACTGGAAAGCAGACAGCTAGACTGGCTGCTTTCAGCTCTTCCACGGGACTCAAGTGGTATTTTATGGCATTTATCCATGCTACCAAAAGCAACTGTTGCACGTGTTGGAAAACCAGCACACACTATGGCAGTAAGACTGGACAAGCAGCAATATTTGCATGAAGTAGAGGTTTACTGCTACTCTGGACCCCAAAGCCACATCATGCATAAGTAGGAAACACATCAGGAAACGGGTCTATGAAAACAGAGACCAGAGAGAAAGAGCCTGGATCCAGGTAAACATAACACCCTAAAATAAAGGCCTGTGACTGAATGCATGGAAGCACTGACATGTTTTCTAGTGTAGGTGAAAAATCATTAAGTTTCTCAAAGGAAATCTCCTCTCCCAACAGAACTCTAGCTCCATAATGGAAAGCAATGCACTTGCAAGTTTATCTGGAATAAACAGAAAGCTCAGCATTGCTCAGAATCAAGGCAGTACTTTCAGGCCAGCGAAATTCATCTTAGATGACGCTTGTCCATTTAACTTAACGCTAAATATTTTTGCAGCTTTGAAACAAGAAAACTAATAGCAGCTGAAAAACTCTCAAATCAGCATCTGTATGAATAACCTGACAGCTCTTTATGGAGTGGTGGAAGAAGGAGAATGAAGAAAGATGTTCTACCAAAACTGAAATGATGACCCATTGCAGGGATGCTGTTTATAGAAAGAATTTCTTTTCAAAGAGAATTTAAGTTATTGGAATATTCGTATTATCCAGCATCAGCCCTGACCCTCTCAATCCAAGCAAGAAGTAAGGGAGACAGGGACAGTTTGTGAAGCTCAGCAGTTAGTGGGTGAGACACTGGGTACAGTCCTGGAGGGACCATTTCTTTTGGTAGTGCACGAAGTTTTTCACATGTTGGTGCTCATCCTGGACTGGCTGTTTGCTGGAGTAAGCTCCCCTTGGCTACCTTCTCTCGGAGGAGACTGCAACAAGACCAAAACACATCCTGGTTAGGGGTGTGTAAATATCCCACAGAGTGCTTCCTGAGAGCCCAAATGAAGCACAGGAGCACAGCAGGATAACAGCAGGGGGAGAGCATATCCCCAACTCATAAATAATTATGGCTTTGCAAAAGCTTTGTGTTTTCAACTTCTATAGTTACAGTTCACAAAAACTGCTCCTCAAAAAGTCAAACCAGAACTTTTAAGCCACTTATTTACTATGTGCAAGGAGCTGTTGGCCCTAGAAGCTGAATCCTATCTGGCATTTAGTTATCACAGAGATTAATATACTATAGAATTTAAGACATTCTGTGGCAGATGGCCTATGCTCCCTAAGGGCATTCTTTTGAAAGTGCATCCTGGAAGGAATACTCCAAGGAATTAATGCATTTTTTACTTCCTCTACTAAAAAAAACCCAAAACAAAAACCTTCAAACAATCTTTGTTTTGATAAGATAAAAGATATGCGTATCAAGAATTAGTTGGAATTAATAATAGCATATAAACTTTGAAGGACATTCTGCATTGTACAAGCAGGTCAATGCACTGGCTAGAAACACTTGTTGCTTATACATTTAGTATTTACTATTGTAAGAATTTGTCAAATCATGAGCACAATAAATCCATTCCCCTCCAGAATCTTCAATTCATCAAGATTTATAGTTTCAGTTAAAAAAAAAATTAAGAATCTTAACACTGTATCAAAGTCCACATTTAACATGCCCGTACCTTGACATGTATCTGGTTGCGCAGGACTGCAGCTCGCAGGATCATAGCTTTGGCACGTCGCTGAAACTCTTTGCCCATTAGTAAAGACTTCTCAAAAGTTGTGCTGCGCTGATCTACATCTCGAGCATAAAGAATCTGTAACCAATACAGACAACTGTACACAGGAGCTATGACAGAATTCCACAGCAGGAAGCCCTTTCTGCGCAAGGGAACAAAGGTAAGATTATCACAGAGCCTCACACACAGATCAGCCCTATTGAAAGTACCAGTCACAATAGATTAATTCAACTTCGAAGTGTTCCAGGAATGGAGAGTTTCTAATCTTGGTACAGCTGGTCAGTCTATAATATGTGGCTCAGATGCACTTACCTTACTGTGTGAGTCTATTCTGGCATTGATCAGTCCCTCCAGGATCAGCTGAGTAAGTTCGTCTTCCAGAGCAGCCACCGTGGTATTAAAAGCAGTGGCCATCTTGCGCATATCTGCCGACACATAGGGGCTGAAGTACTAGGAAGAAGAAAATATTCATTTGTCAAGTGTACTCCCTGACCTCTGAAAAATCATGGGAAACACAATTACAAAGAAATGGCCTATCTCACTGTTCATCCACCTCTCAGGATTACAAGAACAATCGAGAGCAGCCCCGAGGAGAAGGACTTGGGGGTACTGATGGATGAGAAGCTCAACATGAGCCAGCAATGCACACTCACAGCCCAGAAGGCCAACTGTATCATAGGTTGCATCTAGAGAAGTGTGGCCAGCAGGTTGAGGGAGGGGATTCTCCCCCTCTACTCTGCTCTCCTGAGACCCCACCTGCAGTGCTGCCTCTAGTTCTGGGGTCCCCAACATCAGAAGGACATGGACCTACTGGAGCCAGCCCAGAGGAGGCCACGAGGATAATGCAAGGACTGGAGCACCTCTGCTGTGAGGACAGGCTGGGAGAGTTGGGGCTGTTCAGCCTGGAGAAGAGAAAGCTCCAGGGAAACCTTCTAGTAGCCTTCCAGTACCTGAAGGGGCTCCAGGAAGGCTGGGGAGGGACTTTGGACAAGGGCAGGGAGTGACAGGACGAGGGGTGATGGCTTGAAAGTGGCAGAGGGGAGATGGAGATGAGATGTGAGGAAGAAATTCTTCACTGTGACAGACACTGGCCCAGGTTGCCCAGAGAAGTTGTGGATGGTCCCTCCCCAGAAGCATTCAAGGCCGGGTTGGATGAGGCTTTGAGCAACCTGGTTCAGTGTAAGGTGTCCCTGCTCATGGCAGGGAGGCTGGAACTAGATGATCTTTAAGGTCCCTTCCAGCCCACACCATTCTATGATTCTAATTACCTGGATAAGGGCACGATTTCGAATCTGGGTATAAAGTGTCCTGACATGAGGTGCAAGGTACATATCCAGTAGCAGGTTGTCCTGTGCAAAAAAAAAAAAAAAAAAAAAAAACAAACAACACATCAGAAGCTGAGAAGCAGCCTGGAAAAATACATTATTCCTAGGTTCTGAAACATAGATGTGTATATACTTAAACCTTAAGGATATTACACTATAGCAAGACAATACCATGAATAAGAATAATGAATAAAAGAACTAGCAATATATTTTTACAATTTATCATTTCTCCTCACCCTCTGCTGTTAAACTACTCCCAATTTCCATTCACCACATCAGGAGACAGAAGACACAGAAGAGCTTAACACTCTTAGTAGCTACTTTTAAGAGTCACTGCTTCTTGCAAAAGGCTAGGCAAAGGGAACTTTTAGGGTCTGTTCTGCACTGCTCCCCTGCAACTCACCTTCATCTCATCCAGCATCTTCAGGCATGAAGCATATTTAGATTCATAAAACTTGAAGATGATGTCACGAACCTGTGGCTCCAGCTCCAAAAACAATTTGAAGGAGCTACAGATAAAAATGGCAGTGATCAGACATTGGAACCCACCACCTAAATACCCCACAACCCCATCACTCCAAGTTGCAAAGTTACAAACTCTCACTATCATTTGAAGATTCCAAGAATTTACTCTCCAACAGACCAGACAGCCCATTTGCAGCAGAGCTGGGAGCCTGGACCAGAAAGAGATGCCACACAGCATCAAAACTGTGGTGAAGGAAGGCAAGAGACTTTTGACAAACCAAGCAGTAGAAGTGTTTGTCCACACAAAACAAAAAAAAAATGAGTGGGAATAGGTCAAAATCAGGATATACCACCAGAAAACACAGGCCACACCTGTGCAGGCACTGCAGTCTGTGCTGGCCAGCTTTGTGCTCCCTTTCAAAGCACAGCCTTCACTAAGTACAGCATGGCATAGGTAGGTTAAGCATGCAACTGTCTCAGGGAAATAACCTATCCTAAGTGTGGGAGATCTCTGGGACGAACACTCTTTATCAGCACTCTTCCAATTCTCCATCACAGATTTGCCAACCGTGGGCTCTCACCCTATGAATCAGCCAATAAAAAAGTATGGGTAACAGCTCTTTTTCCACATCACTTTAAAATTAGTGCTTCCATACACTTAGCGGACAGGAATTCAGTATCCCTGTAATTCAATCTATGACACACAAATATCCATTTTCTTCCAAAGACTGTAATTCTTTTAACCTTGTATATGTCAGTTAGATTACGCTGCAAGTTGTATTAACAATTATTAAATTGTATTAATACAATTAACATACACCAGAACAAGTGGTAACATGAAGGCAAATTATCTTACAACTGCCTTCTATAAGGCTCTATCCTTCTGACTTAATACCTGATATGGAGATAGAAAGTTGGGCTGTGTAGATGTTGTATTTGACCTGGGTTGGAAACTTCCATTATACTATGAAAATTTCAGCTGTGATTAACCACTGCATTTTAGATAGCGAAACATCACTTAATACTAAAGCCAAACTAAGGCTCAGTGATTCTTTCTCTTCTGCATGAGAAAGCTATCACTCCTGCCAAAATCCACTCTCAACCAACATCCCATGTCCCAAAAGATGTGCAGTACATGCAAACTCCTCTTAAGGCATCACTTACCTGCTAGAGATAACATTTCGTTGCAGCTCCTGACGGTCAAAGGTAGCAAGGGCACAAAGACCACCATACACAGCCACATTGCTAGGAGATAACAGCTAGAGAGAGAGAGCGAGAGCACTGTCACTGACTACTAAAATGGCAGAAGACTGGAATTAAGTATTCTACCCCAGGCCTTTCCTTCCTGCAGTGACAACATTAGTCCTTGTCAAATGCAGTGTAACCACTCAGCATGCTCGCAGGCATTCACCCAGAGTCTGAGGAGTGACTGTCCAGTGCTAAGAGAGCAGAAACCAATTCCAACAGCCAGTCTTTTGATTGAGCAACACAGATACACAAATTCCTATGCGATCTAGAGTAGATCATTTAGAGAACCCAAGAACGACACTTTAAAAAAAAAAAAAAAAAAAAAAAAAAAAAAAAAACAAAAAAACCCCAACCCATGGTTCACAGCATCACCAAGCTGTCCAGGAGTGCTGTGAGTATAACTACAGTATCCGAACTTTACAACCCAATACTTAGAAGAATTACATCCCCTCCAAGACCTGCACACAGCCCCCTCTTGGTCCTCACCTCAGGGAAATCACAGTGATCAAATGATGCCAACAGGAAGCACTTTGCTGCCTGTTTGTACTTCCGAGCAGCTAGTTCAGCCAAGCCTAGGAATCAAAAAAATTAGTCTTTTGTTTATGATAGCATACAAATTAGGAGAAATCGCAAAATCTGGGAAGTAGGACAGGCCCCAACATGGTTGCTAGTGCCTCCACTGCTGAAGTCAAGTGAGACTCTCAGACAGCATCTAGCATCCTTTGAACTACATTGACTCACACTGAAGAAAGTTAGAAACTTAGGGGGAAGAAAGAAATGGCAAAAAAAAGTCATCAGTTCCATCTCATCAGCTTTATTACATTTTGCATTTCTGGTGAGAAAAATACAAAGTCTGTCAAATCTAAGAGAAAAAATAAACCAAGCACACACTGTTGTCAAAAAGCCCTACGGACAGCTAGCAGGCAGAAAGATGGGCAGATAATACAGGAAGCTGAAGGATTGACTCACCTGCTGCACATTTCAGTTTGGTGAGAATTGCTTGTGTCTGGCTGTCTCTTTCTCCTCTTTGCTAAAGGATAAGAAAAAGCAGTATGAGCAAGCAGTATGAAAACCATTTTGATGACAACTGTCCTTGGGATATTTCATCCTAATAATTAACTTGCAAATCTCAACAGCAAGATAACTTCATCTTACTTGTCTTGCCAAGTATGACAAGAACTGAAGATGGGAAGACTTTGTTTTTACCATAAGTCAGATTTCCTACACACATATCATATGAGAAAAGCAACAATGAATCTCAAAAGAAACAGTACAGCAGCCAAGGAGGCTGGTTAAGAGGAAGAACAGACTGTAAGATGAAGTTAGTCTTACAGGGAGCAAGTTGTAAAGGCGGGAAGGAAGAAATCTTATAAATTTTGGAGACAGAAAATAAAGGGAAAACTCAAAGCAGGACCTTACTTCTGCAATTTCTGGTGTAGACTCAGCCTTGCTTACATAGCTCAGAACATGAGACCAATTCTGGAGGTAGACACTGACCTGTAGAGAGCCAGAAACAGCATGGAAGAGGCATGGATAAATGGTGTTACTCAGATAAGCAGTATCATTGCAGACACAAGAGGTGTAACCAAAGCAAAGTATAGGTAGACTTTACAGCAGATATCTGAAAGACCCCAAGTACCATTCCCTGCAAACCCTCCTACCTTGATGACATTGAGACACATGTTGATAACATGTTTAGCACTGGTGCAGTAATCACGGGCTCGCGAGTAACACTTGAGAGCGTTGCTGAGGTCCCCACAGTCAAGGTAATGATCACCTAAGTCATCATGGCCTCTCCTGGAGCACAGGAATTAAAATATCAATGGACTGTGTGTTCAGAAAGGGATGCAGTCAGCTTGTTCCAAACAAGTAACTCAACACACTGACCTAAGGCACTGAATGCAGTTGACATCCTGTGTTAGATGCCTGGAGGAGCAAAATGCTCTTCCTTGCTCCAGCAGAGCCTTCTGCATCTCACCTGATACTCTCCTTGATGGAGTTGCCTTTGTAATTTTTCAGATCTGTGTCAAGTTTCTCCAGTTTAAGAAGAGCTTTTTTGCGTGTAGCTTCCACCCAAGCTGTGTCAAGAGGAGGGGGTTCAATTCCACTATCAGGGACAGCATCAGGTGTATTCTGCAGCTCTCTGAAAGGAAAGAGTTTGAATGGGGCTATTATGCTGCAAACTTTTCAAAACAGAGGTCTGCTAGGTACCTGGCACTGTTACCCTAACAAACAGTACTGAATACACAAAATAGACCAAAGAGAAAACAAGGATGGTGTGGAAAAAAGACTGCTAAGATTTCCAGTGAAAACAGTAACACAAGCATCACAAATGTTTACAAATTCTTCTCAAAATTATCCTAACGATCTTTTGCAGGTATTTTATTAACAAGTAAGTCATTTCCATTCTTAAAGAAACAGCCTGCTCTAGAAATCAGTTGAAAGCAAGTTAGTAACAGTGCTGCAATGAATTATTACATTCTATGAAAGTATTTAATGACTTTAAAGAGTCATTGAATCCAATCAAACACCTATATATGGCACACAGGGTGCCCATGTTTATGTTATGTTCTCTCCCCAGCTATACTGCAATGGTATGATAGGAAAGGTACACTGTACAGATACTATCCAACTTCTTTTTCCATCCAGCTCAGGTCAACATAACTACTTGCACTGAATTCACTTTCCAAAATTTTAAAGAGAAAAACACATTGAGTATTTTGTTGGGTTTTTTGTTTGTTTGTGGGGTGGTTTTTTTTCCCAACAGTCCTTTTCACATATAAGAAAGCAATGAACATACTGTCACACATCCATAGTAAAGACTCCCAGGGCAAAACAGACAAGAAATCAACAAACATGCATAACAACAAAAATAATGCAAACACAGGAAGTGTGGATGGGTAAGTGAAATATCAAAGGCTACCCTTAACAGCAAACCTGTTGTTAGGGCAGGGGGGGAAGAAAAAAACAAACCAAAACAAGGCAAACCATTCAATAAGGTTTAAATTTATGAACACAACAGCATCTAGAAGAGGCTTCATCTCCATAATCTACCTAAGGAAAGACAACTGTGTTCATTAATATTTGAAGCAGTTGCAAGGACTAAACTCTCCTCAATATCTACCTGTAGCCTTTTAAAACACTAAGACTTCAGAATGAGATAGTCTTCTGTGTTTAATCTTTTAAAAAAAAAACATGAGACCTTAGGCCTGAACACACACATTTCACTGCTATCAGATTCTAAGGGCAAAGACAATTTGCACAAGGAACACGCCAGTAATACATGCAAAGTCCCGCAATGTGGCACATTGGCCTTAACTCAGCCAAAAAAGCTCCACAGGTTCCCATGATCTCTCAGTACCTGGTGGCCTCAGACAACTTTCTGTGAATTTCTTCATACACATCTACATTGAAAGTTCTCTGGACAAACGACAGTGCCATCTTGAGAGCCTCCACCCGCAGCTGTGGGCAGTGATCAGCAATAAATTGCAGCCGCTCAATTCGCATCAGACCACTGTAGCTGGACGCATACTGCTCCAAATCCTGCAAACAAAACCTGGTCTTAGAAGGTGAAGACAGCAGCACTAAATCAGGCCACTATACTGTGACCTGCACAAATGTTCCTGCAGTCCTGAACCCCTTCATGGAGGACATGACTCGGACAAATAAAAAATTAGATAAGATTATTCCATTTCTGCTTTCTTCAAACATTAGTAATTTCCTAAGAAATATGCGGTACATTACAATTTACCTTTTTTTATTTAAGTTCTGATGCTGTCCATTAAGGCTAATCAGCTCACCCACTTTAAGCATCAGTTATATCACCTGTTAGTAATTTTGTCAAGACTCCATCATTTGAGCTGAAGTTTCTAAACCAGACAACCATTCCAGAAGTAGTTTTTCCTTGAAAAATAGTTTCCATATGATAATTTCATTCTTTTGCTCATACTAATTTCTTAAAACATCTCCTTTCAGAACAAATAGGGTGTCTTACTCTTGAGGAAGGATTTGAGGTTTAAATTCTGAACACGTAACAGATTTTAAGCCTTGGGGTGAGGGGCGAGGAGCACAAAACATCTAGTAAAGATATGATATGGCATTGTGGGAAGACAGAAGTACACATGCAAACAACCACAGGAGAATGTTCAGGGCAAAGTCAAGCATTCCAGCAGTGGAGAACACTGGCTGCCTGTCCACATTTAATATGCATCCTGTGTCATGTCTGACTTCCTGTATGTCTAAATTAAGATACAGCTACAGATGTCATGGTAGCATTTACTAACATGATTCTTGCCTGATTCAGTGGAAGAATGATCTTGCTCTGAGACCGAAATGGGACTGTGTGCACTGAAAATTAGTATTTAGGATTCCTGCTTTATTTGCTACAGAACTTGAAAAATATAAAGGCAGGAGCATTCTTTCTTCCACAGTTTCATGCCTGATGGTGCACAATACTCCTGAAATCATTGAGTAATTTCACGTTACTCCTCAACTCTTTCCAAGTCAAAGGGGAATTACAGTCTTTCACATCAGCTACAGTGAAAAGAAAATCACTCATTTTTGTGGAACACTTAGATGCTACAGTAATAACAAAGACCTAAAGGTCACAACATAATTGCTTTCTCCCTCTAGCTTCAGAAGAGAATTGCAATGCAAATTGGTCAAAATCTCAAACCATTAACTAAAAATTGAAGAAACTGGTATAAGCAAATACAGACTTTTATAACTCTACAGCTCTGGGGGATTCAGCCAGTCTCCAGAGGATCAAACAATGAAATAATTATATCCTAACTATATACTTAAAGCACCCAAGCTTTGCTCCTCAAAGAACAAGCCTCAAAATAAAGGAATGATGTCTCTCTAACTAATCAGAGATGTACTAAACTATTTCAGAATGAAAACTGTGTCAAACAGGCAGCATGCATCAAGTCACAAAACAGTAATTCCTCCTTCATCTCAGAAGGTGCAGCAGAGGTCAGTATATGACAAGGAGCTACAGGAGAGGTCACTGCTATTCTTACCCTACCTTGTCTTGAAGAGAATCTATTAATCTCTAAATAACTATCTGACAAGGAGTAAAATGAGGGAGTTCTTCAAAAACCTTAAAGGAAGAGGCCATGCCTGAGAAATGTAATCCACTAGCCCTCAATCAGCACATACCAGAGTGGGGTTCTCCACCACATAGTTGATATCAGGTGCATTTTGCTGATCTTCTTGTGGATCCACGTCAATCTGCATGGGCTCTACTGCACCCTAGAATAGCAAAATTAAGTTAAAAGTAGCTTATTATATTTGAGCAGGCAACAACTATGTGATTCAATCTATTAAGGACTAGCTTAAATACACATCCAATTTTTAAAATTACAAAACAGCTCTCAGTCTTTAGACATGTTTAGGATTTTCCTCTAGCAACACCACTACTCAGCACAACACTTTGTCTAAAACAAGCAGCACTAAGGTTCAGCATTTGTACAGAGCATTTTATTTTCTTTGGCAGATTATCAAGCAAGAGAGTGAAGGGGTTAGTAAATCTGATTCTACTAAGTATCTCAGTCATGCATGCTAAAAATTCCACATGACATTCCATTTCTCTTCCTTGAGCGAGAGCAGGCATTACCACTCAGCTCAAGAAGCTCCAAGTCAAAAAGTACCCCAAAAACTCACCAGAACCTTTCAAAGCTGCTT
>NW_010300863.1:0-693 GCF_000700745.2 Antrostomus carolinensis | reverse complement strand
GGGGGGGGGAGAGGAGGGAGATAATGGCAACTGTTACACTTTTTTAAAAGTATTAAAAAATGTAAAGAATAGAATGTAGAAAGGCAATTCCACTGTTTCTAACAAATACTGGGGAAAAAATTATCTGCACTGCAAAAATTTACCATCAGTTGAACTAGCCTACAATAGTTATCCAAGTCCAACTGTTCAGGTAGCTCCTCTTTCGCAGGAACAACTGAATTTTATTCTCCTGGTATATCCTGCACTGCTTTGAACCACATGAGGAATCACACCAGTACAGGGACCTCAGTACACCTGCATCAATTCAACACCTGCACCTGTTCCCATTTGAGACCAATTTACTATGCAGTCCCACAAACCAAACTGGTATTCTATCACAACATTCTTTTCCTCCTCCTAGTCAAAAGCATGCTGAACATTCCCCCGGTATTACCAATTTAAACTTAGGAAAACCAAGCTGAACGCCTTCTTATAAAATGCTGAATATGTGCAGATATTACCATAACCAACACCTGATATGGGGTAAATTGCATGAGTGGATCTTAGAAAGGACAAAAACTCCAGCCACCTTGCCCTCACCAACAGCAAATTATTTCAGTGTTTTTATTGATTTAGCTGACTCTTAAGAAATCAAAGATAGAGGGTTTTTGGGTTGACAATTGTGGGGGTTTTCTGGGGGGGGATGTTTTGGGT
>NW_010300862.1:0-1201 GCF_000700745.2 Antrostomus carolinensis | reverse complement strand
TATGGGTGCTGGGTGGGTGCGTGGGGGCTGTGTGGGTGCTGGGTGCATGATGCTGAGTGGGTGCATGGGGTGCTGTGTACATGGGTGCTCTGTGGGTGCTGGTTGCATGGGTGCTATGTGGGTGCACATGGTGCCCTCTGGGTGTGTGGTGCTGGATGGATGCACAGGGTGCCATGTGGGTGATATGTGGGTGCATGGGGTGCTGGGTGGGCACATGAGTGCTATGTGGGTGCATAGGGTGCCATGGGTGTGCTGGGTGCATGGGGGCTCTGTGGGTGCATGGGGTGCTGGGTGGGTGTTGGGTGCAGGTGGGGCTGTGTGGGTGCCTGGGATACTATGTGGGTGCTGAGTGTGTGGGTGCTGCGTGGGTGCACAGGGTGCCATGCGGGTGGTGGATGTGAGGGTGCTATGTGGGTACATGAGGTGCTGGGTGGGCGTGTGAGGGCTGTGTGGGTGCCTGGGATGCTATGTGGGTGGTGGGTTTGTGGGTGCTATGCAGGTGCATGGGGTGCCATGGGTGTGCTGGATGCATGGGCACTGTGTGGGTGCACCAGGTGCCTTGTGGGTGCTGGGCACATGGTGTTGTGCATATGCATGGGGTGCTCTATGGGTGCACAGGGTGCCATGTAGGTGGTGGATGTGTGGGTGCTATGTGGGTACGTGGGGTGCTATAGGGGCACATGGGGGCTGTGTGGGTGCACAGGGTGCCATGTGGGTGCTGGATGGGTACATGGGTGCTATGCAGGTGCATGGGGTGCCATGTGTGTGCTGGGTGCATGGGGTGCTGGGTGGGTGCACAGGGTGCCATGTAGGTGCTGGGCACATGGTGCTGTGCAGTTGCATGGGTGCTGTGTGGATGCCTGCGATACCATATGGGTGCTGGGTGCTTGGGTGCTGGGTGGGTGCATGGGGTGCTGAGTGGGCATTGGGTGCAGGAGGTGCCACATGGGTGCTGGGTGCTTGGGTGCTGGGTGGGTGCATGGGGTGCTAAGTGGGCATTGGGTGTCACGTGGGTGCTGGGGGGGCCTTGTGGATGCTGGGTGGGTGCGTGGGGCCGTGCAGGCACTGGGTGCCCGGTACCCTGCAGTGCCCAGGGCACTGTGGGTGGGTGTGTGGGATGCGTGGTCAGGGGTGACAACACTCCCACCAACGGGCACCCATCCCACCCCACCCGGACTGGGACAGCACCAGCTGGAGGCGG
>NW_010300861.1:12864-28152 GCF_000700745.2 Antrostomus carolinensis | reverse complement strand
TTGTGTCAGAAACAGTGTGGCCAGCAGGACCGGAGGAGTCATCCTTCCCCTGTACTCAGCCTTGGTGAGGCTCTGCCTTGAGTACTGTGTCCAGTTTTGGGCCTCTCATTGCAAGAAGGACATTGAGTTACTGGAGCATGTCCAAAGAAGGGCAACAAGGCTGGTGAAGGGGCTGGAGAACAAGTCTGATGAGGAGCGGCTGAGGGAACTGGGGTTGCTTAGTCTGGAGAAGAGGAGACTGAGGGGTGACCTAATTGCTGTCTACAACTACCTGAAAGGAGGTTGTAGCAAGGCAGGTGTGTGTCTTTTCTCCAAGGTAACTAGTGATAGAACAAGAGGCAATGGCCTGAAGTTGCACCAAGGAAGATACAGATTGGATGTCAGGAAAAATTTCTTCACTGAAAGGGTTATCAGGCACTCGAATGGGCTGCCTAGGGAGGTGGTTGACTCACCATCCCTTGAGGTGTTTAAAAGACAACTAGATGAGGTGCACAGAGATATGGTTTAATAGTGGACAGGTACAGTTGGACTCGATGATCTCAAAGGTCTTTTCCAACCAAGCAATTCTATGATTCTGTGATTCTATGAAATCTGATTAACTGAGTAAATTTAAACACAAAACCAGACATCAACACTAAATTACGTGCTCTATAGCTAGTTTTTTCAAAGTCTCTTCAGAACGCTACTTAATTTAAAAAATGTTTGACTTTGTATTCTGAGCCTTTGCTTTAGAATTACTTTTTGTCTTCTATTATTTTACATTGAAGTTAACAGCAAATTGTCTTATACCTTGACAAGTAAGATGCTAACACCAGCAGCATTCACAAAGCAGTTTACAGCAAGCCTTTTCCTTCTCTTCAAACCTTTCTGAAGTCCTTGGAGGCAGCTAAAAGAAGGTCATGTGCACCATGTTCTTGCAGATTCTCTATGGGACAAGAGTGTCCTTTTCTGCTCATGGTTGTACAATTTTCTGGTGGGATGATGACTCTTTTTCCTTGCCAGTGCTTATGGCAAAGGAGTCTGCAGCCTTTGGCTGTGAGGAATTTTGAAGCTCCTTTTTCCTTCAAATGTGGGAAAAGAAAACTATGGGACATGCTTCCTAGCGTACAGACTGGAGTTTGCTGGCAGTGTTTTCTTTGCTGCTTGGCAAGCGCCTTTCGTTCATGCTGAGAGAGGCAAGTTACACCTTGGTCGTATGAGATACTTTTTACAAATTTTGGAATCACTAAAATGTGTCAGTTTAGTATGTGGATGAGTTTTGGAGAGGAGTAAGAAATGTCCAGGAAAGTGAGTCTTTCAATCTGTGTGGACTCTATTCTTATTTGGGTAAGAACTATAAAGTAGGTTGGTGGGGGTTTTTTTGTTGTTTTTTTTAAGGGGGGGTGGGAAGACTAATTCAGCATATTTAAAATAGCACCATTGGCCATTCAGAGTGTGCCAATCCTGGCAACTTTCCTGGTTAGCTCAATGAGCATTGCATGCAATCAAATACTTCTTTTAATTGGGAGCTTATTTAGCTGCATAACTTGAGGAGCCTAAGGTTTAATGTCTTGGCCTTTGCATCTATTTCACTTGTACGTCATAGATTGCTCTGAAACAATTTTCTGATAATATTTTTATAGAAAGTAAGGTTTGTGTTCCTTAAGAGGCAGAGTTGTAACGTTACAGTATCAGAGGTCAGTCTCTCAAAGGCCTGTAGTAGGATAAATCAATTATGACTGAAAATATTCATGGGTTATTTAAAAGCCATGTGCCCAGCCACGTGAAAAGAGTGGACACGTTCATTCATCTCAAATAACAAGAGACTGGATTTCTGCTCACATGCCTCGACATGTGCCTGTTACAGAAATGCAAGTATTTGCACACCAAATCAGGTACAGACAAGTATCCATTAACCCTATGACCCCCTGCACGCACTTATATATATATGTCTATACACGTGTATACATGTGTATATATGCACTCCTAGTAAAGTCCTAGCTTTGAATCTGTCTTGTACTTCTATTTTGATCATGAGATCGACTTCCTTTTCTGGTTCACAAGTTAGGGAAATTGGGGAAAGAGCAGTCGTGGAGCCCCCCAAAAGTCATCTGTTTTTGAACCTTCTCAGTACTCAAGTCTGAGGGTGTTCTCTATAAGGAAAGCGTTGTGAGTTGGAAAAAGAGTGAAAGAATCTTGTCCTGACTGACTGGCTCTGGTCTGGAGGCTGGCTTCTTCCACACTGAATAATAGGAACAAGCATAATAAACTAAAGTCTGTATAGTGAATACTGGTAGTTTACTAAATTTGTATAATTTTTTTTTTTATTTTTCCTTACAGGAAATACTGGACAGATCCCACAATGGAGGACGGGAAGCCCGTTTGGGCTCCACACCCAACTGATGGATTTCAGATGGGGATGATTGTGGACATTGGCACTGACAACTTGACTATTGAACCTTTGAATCAGAAAGGCAAGGTAAGTGTCTCACAAACAAAGGAATGGAGAAAAACTGTACAAAAACTATTTTATCTGTAGGCTAAATCTTTGCCAATATCTACAGTTACACAGCCTGAAGGAGTGGAAAATCAGTTTCCTGTCCTAAGTTTGGCTAAGGATCTTTGTTTAGCTTTAGCTTGCATTGCAAATGAAATATCCCACTGATAAGAAGTTCATGCTTTCTGTCAGTTACCTGCTTGTGCATTGCTTACGTGCTTGTGAAAGAGAGGAGGATTGAATCTCTGTAGCCATTTGATTCAGTACTATATGCTCTATTTTTCTAAATTAGAAACTGATTAAGAGTCTACTGTTGAGATTAGCTTCTCTCGCCTTACATGCATGGAGAGTGTCCTACAGGGGTGTCCTAGACTCTTAGATTAGATTAGACACCTTACTGTTAGACTGATGAAGATTGAGAGATGAATCCTCTTACCTCAAGTATCTTGAGAAGTAACACGATGTCAAAAAAAGGTCCTATGGAATTGCTACATAAAATGAAAGGCAAAATAAATGTAACTTTAAAAATGAAGTCCTAATTAATCCTAATTAGTGTGTTCCAACCACTTCATTTATCATGACATCTTTCAGATTCAGTATGTTGTAATTAGATGCCAGTTTTTGTAGGAAGCACCTTGTATCTATCAATTATCCTAATTCAGGTGATCAGCATCCTGGCTTTTACTATCTATCTGGAATAAGATCAGACACTGTTTTAAAAGTTGTGTTTTTGGTCTTTGTGAGTATGTGATGTGTGCCCTTTCTAACAATTTGGTCCTTACTGTATCTTCAGGTATGGAAAAGACAAAATGTTTTTTGTAACTTCTTTTTTCACATCAACAATAGTAGAGAATGCCTTGTCACAGGTCAAAAGGTTATGCAGCAGCCCTTCCTTTTGGGGGAATGTTTATAGGCTTTCTTTTTTATACATCTTGGAGAGGAAATTGATTTTGCTTTCCTTAGAAATACAGAGCAAATGTAATGTCTCATTTTTGTGTGTGAGAGAGAAACTCTTTAGGTTTAGTAGTATTCTTCAGTTTAGGGAAGAGCAAAATTATTCAGATAAGAATATTACATATTCCAAAGCTATGGCTAAATAGTGTTTAACTGACTTAAATGATTTTGACCCCTGCTGCTGCTTCTATTTATATCCCCAAACGGTTCTGATGTGATAAAGAGCAAAAGTATGTATATTGAAAAAGAAATAGGCACTGAGGAGGTTCCTGAGCCACTGTTTATTTCTAACATAGGCTCTTCTTGGGGAATATATTTTTTTGTGTGTGTGTGTGAGAACAAAAAAATATCCTAAAACACAAATATTTTGCTTCGTGGTTCACAGTGAACAATCTCTTTTGTCTAGAAAGCTTGTTATTCTGCTGTTGGCTGTTTTCTTGAATTAAGCAGGTCAGTTCAGGGCCTGTGTTCACTCACTGAAGGGAACAAACACTTCACAGTTTAAATACCATAGAGATTATGGTCCTGTATTTCTAATTATCAAACTTCCTCATACTAATAGAGGTGGAGTAAAACATTTTCTTGATTACCTTCTCAGTCTTTTCAAGGCATCATTGATTTCTTTTGTAGTGAAACGTTTCTCATTGCTTTTTGTCTTTTTAAGAAGGCTCTGTTCTTGTGCTCTTAGACCATTGATTTGAAGTAGTCAGCATCGATGCCCAATACGATCACCTTTGTTTACTTAAAATGATAGTTCAAAAGTGTGGTTCCGTAAGAAGGAGTGATCCAGCAGCTCCAGAGTTGCCCATGATAATTACAGGGAGGAGAGGAGTAACCTGATCTTGTAAACGTATCTGGGCAGTGTAACTTATTATTATTTTTTAATCTGGGTCATTAACATGTCGTATGTATTCTCTGTAGATGGTGGTAGTTTACCAGAGATCACAGGCTGTAAAGGAAATGTGTATGCATATGTTTTATTATTGCCTTTTATACCACTTAATGGTTAATTAAAATACATTGTTAATAACTGCAGTGAATGCTGCAAGGCAGCAGTTTGATGGTCTTAAAATCTTTGCCTTCCCCACCCGTGGCTAGCTCTGGCGTTGCAGAGTGGCACCCTCTCAGCTCTGCCTGCCGAGCTGTGCGTGACACAGCAAATGAGGTCAGGGAACAGATCCACCTAAAATGAAGAAGTGGAAAGTTTTCAGGTCGCAGCAAGCAGTGGCTGGAGGACAGAGGACCAGAGGCCAGTATGACCACTAATGGCTTTATATTGTGAAACCAAGTTCCCCGGTCCAGACTGGGTGAAGGTAGTTGGCACTGATTTACTTATAAACCAGCTATAGCAGTTTTGAGTACCACAGCCCATACAGAGTTAACAGCAGCATTTACGTTTCTACGTGGAGGCTGGGTATCTAAAGAGAGGTGGGGATCTGAGTCACCCAGCCTGCACTGTACAAAGAAGAGTAATTCAAGCTGCAGGAGTGTGTTATCAGAACAGAGGATGCATGAGTTACACCATGGGAGCTACTCCCTGAAAACTAGATCATCGGCTTGCAAGGCTGATAGATGCCACAAATGGAAAGGAAACAGAGAAACTGAAGAGTGGTTTGCTAATGAGTGTGGTCTCACCTAGGGCTGGAGCGCTTCCCTGAGGATGAGCTCTGAACCAGACCAAAGAGCCAGGGCTGGCAGCCCTGGCCCGTGTCCCACCAGCACTCGCACACCCACGTACAAGGAAGGAGGCGGGTAGAAAGGCAGCCAGTTGTTAAATCCAACTAGTATTGCATTTACACTTCTACTTGGAGTGTACTTTTCTGAACTTACTTCAGATCCTGTTGCATTTTTCTTGTTTTGTTGTGTTGCTTGATGCTGTAACAGGGAGAAGGCAGATGACAGCAAAATTGCCAAATGAGGAATTTACTCTTTTCCTGGAGGTGGCAAACCTAAGTAAAGCAATTAGGAAGAGATGCCTTGAAGGCACTTGCACCCTGAGATGGCATCCCAGGATCCATTTGGCAATGAGGAGTGTGGGGCAGGCGTTTCCTAGAGCACCAGCAGTCGTGAGTTTCTGGCAGTTGTTGAGAAGGTGCTGGGTGCTGCAGGCACCTGCTGACACCCCTCCTGCTATCAGCTGTGAGGCACCTTATGGCTCTGTGCCAGTTCTGAAGGGTCATGGAGGGCTTTCTGGGGCATCTGCTCTGGTATGCTGTGAATAACCAGAAAGGTATTTTCCTGGGCTAAGTATAAATGAATAAATGTACTTTGAAAGTAAGGATTAGAATGTCCAAAGTTCAGTGTTTCAGGCTAAGATGTTTTTCCAGCAGTGAGTGCAGCTTGCTTGTGCAAATGAGACATGTTCTTGTCTGTCTTATACACCATTTGTACTGCTTTAGGTTGGTTTGTGAAACAGCTGAGTAGAGAAGTTTCTTGTCTGTATCTGGAAGGTATTAAGGAAGGCATGGTTACATGTATTGGATTACATGGTAGAAAGAAGATCCTGCTTGAATGGAAAGATATCTTTTTTCGCTCATCTAGTTTCTGGCAGAATAATTAAGATTGCCATTGGATTTCAAGGTCTGTTTCATTACAAAGAGGAAAAAAAACCCTACAAAAAAACCCTAAACCCACCATTTAGCCTCCTGAGACCATGTTAGTATCTCATAAGATTAATAACCTCTCCATTGTCTTAGAACAAGTATGTCCTAAGATATGCCTTAGTGCAGAAGTCTTCCACCAAATGCCTCAAGTGTTTTCTCCTTGCAATTTTTTTTTTTTTTTTTAAAGGGACAATGTGGTAAAGAATTTCTTTGGATAATTTTTTCTTGATAAATCTGGTACACATTACTCATATTCCTGTTTAATAGATCAGATTTTAATATGAATTGGCAATACTCACAGCAGAGGCAATACTCTGCACATCTAGCTAACATACTTACCTACGTAACAAGTAATCACCTTACCTAAAGGAATATTCCAGCTGTGACATATAGGGCTGAAATTCTTTGTTGACATAGTTGAAACTCAGGCTTCACATTCTGATCTAAAAAAGCCCAGCAGGAAATCATCAGCTTTCAGATAAGTCTTCTTCATATTGCTTGTTTTATCACTTCAGAAATATTCTATAAATTAATTCACAATTCATATTGAGTGAAAAAATGAAGTAGGGGACAATACAGCATGAATTCTCTCTTCTTTTTTTTTTTTTCTTTTTTTTTTTCCCCCCCATTGAAGTTTATCTGGGATCAGAAGACCAAGTGGTGAGGATATTGAAAAAGCCCTTCTGTCTTTGTGAGTGGTTAAACCTGGGTTAAACATCAGCAGACAAGACCAAGAAGTGAAATTAGATTTTCCTGAAGCCAGTCATGCTCTTTTAAAACTTTTTCACTGTTTCATGCACAGTGAACTGAATGCGTGGGAAGCTGTTGTGTTCAGATATATCTTTACCCAACAAGATATACCTTTATTATTGACAAACTTGCAGAGAAATTTATTATGATAATACGTTCTAGATGCAATATTTTGAGAGTGAGGAAAGGTGGGTGAATCTTTGCCCTGCTAAAACTCTGAACAGCAACTGGCAACTTTCTGAGGTAGGTAAAGATGTTCAGGGTCCTCCACAGTTCCCCTAAGCTCTGATAAAGGAGATTTTGGAGGAGGTTGGTCTGATGGATGTTCAGATGTTCCAATATCATCAAGCAGTTCCGTTTCCCGTAGGAAAGCTTCTTCTGAATATTTTTCTGCATTTTCTGATAAGGGATTACAAAATATAATTTATTATGTCTACACATTGCATACTTTGTGATAACTTTGCTGGCAAGGGATATCACAGACTTACTGTTTTCCAACTGTCAGCTATTAGTTCTGCTCCAAGATATTTTAACTCTTCCCACTTCAAAGAGCATTGGAATTTGTGGCTGTTCATGATGGAGTGAGCTACAAGAGCCCATATATTGTGTCTGTTGTACTGAAGCAAAGATGAAGCAAGTTGCTGTATTTCTCCTACGCTTTTGTGTGAGATGTTTCTCATGGGATTGTCTTTCTGAGTATAATGTTAAACAGGCCAACATGTTTGTTTATTAAGGTCATTCTTTTAGATCCAGTTGATTGCTTTTTCAAATATTAGACTAGACTTATTGTCCCCATTTCCATGGGGAAAAGGAGCTTGTGCCTGCAGCAGCATGGCGGCTGTCATGTTTAATTGGTACAACAGGGTTTTTGTTCATTCATAGGTAACTCAAACAAGCTGTTACTACAGTAAACAAAAAAGTATAATTAAAAGCCTACCTCTTACAATAGGTATTTTTGTGCAGATGCTGTAATGCATGTGTGCTAGGATGTTTTTCCTTCCTTTTTACAACAATATAAATTATGATTTCTGGAGAATAAAGAAGAAACAAAGTTGCTTTTGTTATGAATTTTTCCAGTTGGACATCAACACTTGATAAATGGCTGTTTTGTATAACTGGAATATAAGGGTTGAAGGAAAGTCTTGTTTTACTTTAGTATTGATGTATTGAAGGAAAAAACCCAACAAGCAACAACCAAAGCTGCAATATTTGGGGATACAGCAGATACTATGTATTGAACATTTATATTTTAAGTAGGAATGTTTTAAAACAGCTTATGATAATGATAGCAGAGTCCTTTGACTAAACTAATAATTTGTTTTTTATTCTTTGTGCTTCTTTGCAAAACTGAGGATGTTGTGCATCCTTTACAATGCTGTTCCCTTTGCAGTACTTTATTCTTATTTTTTATATTACACAATATTGCAATATTATGTGCAATCTTGGAAATGAGCATCAAATATTATTGCAATAAAAATATATATGACAGTGACTGCATTTTTATAATGTAGTGTAGTAATGTAAATGCAGCAGCTCCTGTTTGCATCTAGTAAATCAGTAAATTTCCGATGCTAAAGTGTAAAGCTGGCAACATCATTTTAAACCATGCACAATTACAGTGCACTCACTTGTATTGCATCAGAAATCTTTGAACTATATTTCTATTGTTATGGAATTCTGACAATGTTAATATTTTTAATCTAACAGACTTTCCAGGCTGCTATCAATCAAGTGTTTCCTGCAGAAGAAGACAGCAAAAAAGATGTAGAAGATAATTGTAAGTTACGCATTGAAAAAAATACCTGCATAGAATAGAATATTGTTTCCTTACAAGCTTCCTGTTTCTTCCTTGTAGTCTTTGCTTTGCTTTTTTGTTTTAATTTATGTATGACCTCTACTAGTCCTTTAAACTTCTTAAAGTAGAGCCTATTTTAAATATAATTTATTGTATTTTTTAGTTTTCAGTTGAACACTTTAGAGGAACTCATAGTTACGTTATTCCCACATACAACTTTTACTTGACTTCGGATATGTATCAACTGACACCTAACTGCATCAGGATCAACTGCATACAACATTATGGGGGTTAACTGTATCTTTTGTAGTGCAGCAGTGGTATTGTACTGCCTGTAACCCATTTCTCAGATAGCATTCCTGTGGAAGTACAGGTAATTGAAAACAAATTTTAAGGTAACCTTCCCAAAATTGGAGACAGGAATCTGGACCCACTGGGTCCACTCGAAAAGGAAATAGGCTGTAGTGAATCGGATACAGGAGTGCTGCTGGAAAAGGAGTTTTGAGATGAACCTGTGTAATGAACTTCAGGGTTGATCTGCAGGGCTTTTATTTTGTTAAATATTTTAGTTGGAAGTGTGGAAACAAATACAATATTCAAATCTGGGTTGGAGAGTACCAAGAAAGGTGAGTAAACACTAGCATCAGCTTTAAGAGAGCTGTTAAACAAATATTTTGCTGCTGTTCCTCTGTGAGCGAATCACAGAGACTCTGCTATCTTGAAAACCTGATGAAGGCGATTCTTTTAAAAATTGTTCATGGTATTTACTGTTTGGTGAAAATACTGGTAACTTTGTAAATGGTGAGCAAAAGTATTTTCTATTGTTCTTCATTTAAAATAGAGGCTAGGACTTAGTTGTTTAGGTGATTTAACCATAATTCCTGTTTTGGAATAGAGGTTAGTATTTATATCCCATGACAGGAAATACAGCTGTTACAGCTGCTCCATAAGGAACAAGAAGATGAGGCCTGAGGCTTATGGCTGACTTAGATGGTACAGCATCATTACAGGTGGAACCAAGCTGGTAGCCTTGATTTTAGTTGCTTGTATTTTTACAAACATCATGTGGGTTGAAACTTTTCAAAGCTGGTATCTGTATTCTCTGTACATGATGATTGTTAGGGAAATGCATTTAATCTCTGCATCCGTCACAGTGGTTTTACTGAGATGTCCTGGCACCTCAGTGTCCTAGTCAGGGAATTGAAATTTGGAATGAGATTATGGAAGTAATTTGAGATTCCAGCAAAATACTATTCAATTAAATTAAAGCAGTCTTCGTGTCAGAGAAAATGTCGTCTTCTTGCTGAGTAAAATATAAAACTTAAAAATGCCTTGTCCAGTAATCCTTTCTGTATCAGACTCTATTTTGAGACTTTTAGAACATAGTCTCACTTTTTGTTCACTACTTGAGATTTATCTCCAGGATGTGTGAAACACAATTTCATTTTTCTTCTCTGTCAGAGAGCATTTGTGCTGAGCATCATTAATCTTTAAGAAGAAACTATAAAATACTGACTGCTTTCATTCTTTGCTTATGATACTGTTCTGAAAAATCCTGAAAAACTAGTTAATAATACACTTAGCATTCCAACCTATCCTTTAGTGATTAACTAACTTCCAGGAAGTAATTTGCTGAAGTATGGCTTTTTTGCACCCTTAGTCTTCCATATCCCAAATGCACTAGCTGTAAGGCACACCTTTTTGAGAATCTAGCCCTTCCTCAAATGTGAATTTTCAGTAAATATTGCAAAAAGTACAGAGACAAAGCATTTACTGGTTTGGGTTTTTTTGGGGCGAGGGGCGGAGGATTCGCACTCCTTTTCTGCTCCCCATCCCAACCCCACTCATCTTTGAGGGTTGTCACCATATGTGGAATTTTTGGGTTTTTTATGTTTAAGAAAAAAATTGTTGTTGTTGTTGTTTTTGTTTTTGTTTTTTTTTTTTTTTTAATTCCTGGGGTGAAACAATTTTTCTAAAAAAATAAGGGGGGCAGACTGTCAGATATGAATCTTAAAAAATAGTTCTACAGACGCAGAGCCATGCAATTAGATGATAAAATTATTTTCCAAACAAAACCTACTTCATTGTGTGCGCAGGAGAGCCAGTGTGAGTAAATTTGACATTGATATTTCCGGGCTTTTAGTGCCTGGCTTCACTTCTGTGAACTTTGTGTGTGTTTATACATAAATATATGGACTATTAAAGGCACATACACTGGTTATATTTAGGCATGAGCCATATGAATATTCAGAATTCTTTCTCTGATGACTTCCTTTGCCTCTGGATATGGATGCCTCTTTTAAAGGATTTATTCTAAAGAATATGTATTTTGAAGTTGCTGATCTAAGCCTTCGTTTGCATGTCTTGAGTGAAGGCGTGACGTTCCCTCAGGGAGCAAGCTCCCATTATGCACTAGTCTGCAGGTATAACTGCTTTAACAAGGAGTTGCAAAGAGAGTATTGGGGACACACTGAAATCTGGGGTCCTTTGTTGTTTAGATAATTATCGAGTTTTTATTAGGATTCTTAACTGATGACTGTTTCCTTTAAAACATACTGCAAACCCTGAGAGGTTCTTAGGAAGATACAGAAAAGGGAGAGGATTTCTTTCTTTAAGTGTACGTAGGCAATTACTATATAGCAGTTTCTGAACTGAGTACTGAGAATCCAAATAACTTAACAAAATTAGCAAACTTCAAAAGTTACATCCAGCCTCCTCCAAGGCATACACAAGGGGAGAAGGAGATCTTAAATTTCAGTCGAGCAAGGAAGAGTTTCTGTTTCTGGCCTGTTTCCTTGTAATGTCTCTTTCTCTTGGGATGACCTCATTAAAGAGGTAAAGGCAGAAGGAGGTCTGCAGAGGCAGAGCTGCAATTTGTGGTCCCAGTGCCATTTTCTCAGCCCAATGGAGCACAGAAATGGGCAGGTCCCTTATGCCTGGGGAGGGGAGGAGAAGTCCCACTGTGCAGCGCTAGGCGCCTGTGCTCAGTTGCCGCAAGTACCAGTGACTGCGTGGTTAGTGGGTGGTGTAGGGTGTAGGCTATGGAGATCGGGGCAGACCTCCTCCTTCATGACGGTGTTGTGCACAGGCCTGATTTCAAGGCTGTTGTGGTCCAAAGGGAGGTTCTGCTTAGCGTAAAGCTGAAGTGTGCCTTTGTGTGCCTCCACCAGCATTGGGGTGTACACACAGGGGATTTTGCAGAGGAAGATGGTTTCTTTTAAACAACCCAGAAGTTGCAAGGTCCTTTGAGAAGCGTGAATGACTCCAGCCATATGAAGCAAAGCTATATTTAGTCATAGAATCATAGAATGGTGTGGGTTGGAAGGGACCTTAAGATCATCTAGTTCCAACCCCCCTGCCATGAGCAGGGACACCTTCCACTAGACCGGGTTGCTCAAAACCTCATCCAACCTTTCCTTAAACACTTCCAGGGAGGGGGCAATGTAATGTCATGCAAGGGAAGGAAGGGCTGTTACTCAGTGGAGTTATGCAAGCCAGAGGGAGGCTGCAAATGGCTGCTCATCCTTTCTTTGCTTCAGGCCAGTGGTAGGAGGTGGAGTCACTCCTTTGTCCACCACAGAAGGAAGGATATAAGATTGAAAACAAAACCACAGATGCTTTTGAGAAGCTCTCATTATCCTTTGCCGGTATCTTTTGGTTCATCAGGAGGAGCATTGAAGGAGATACTAAGAGCTGCTTACTGAGCTTCAGGCATCCTTGCAGGGCAGGTTGACTTCAGGTCATAAGAATGGGGAGCCCTTCTTGCACGTTTGTGTAAATAAGTTGGAATGTATTTTTCTCTACTGGAGCCCTTGAGAAAGGGCATGTGTCCCACTTGAGGAACAACTTGGTTGTTGTAGACAGGTGACGCATATGTGGCCCTTGTGTGAGGCAGGGGTGGCAGTTACAGTACAGGCGCAATGCTTACTCCATCGACAGCAGTCAGACGCGTACAACTTTTCAAGTGACGCTAATATTGTAACACGGTCTGGTAGTCCATCAGTTGTAATGAGACAAAATAGTGTTATGCACTTGAATTTTAAGCAGTGAGAAAGAGGATTGAGCGTATTTGAAAATGGAAGTTGTGTAATGGCTAGTGCTCTCAGCTGGTTTAGGGATATTGGTTTTAATATTGTTTCAAGGGGAACTGGTAATGACCTCTGTAATTAAGGCTGCTAACACTTTCCGGTGCTTTCTAGCTGAAAACAAGGACCAGCTTTACAAGAATGTGAACCCATGTGGCCTGAAGCTTTCTGTGGGTGCCTGCTTGCTGCCTGGAGCTGATGCCTTGTACCATTTCAGCCGAGTTGGTTATTTTATATTAATGAGCTAAGGAAAAAATAGATAGCCTTTGTTGTGTTACATTTCCCACCCCCTCCCCAAAAGTTTATTTGAGGAGGCCTAGTAGCAACAAAATTCAGAACTGAAACGTGAAAGATTGTGTTGGTGCCTGGTGTGGCAGTGACGCCTGCTGCTGGCTCTGGGACAGTGTGTCCTGAATCAGTCGGTGAATATAAGCATCTAAAAATCACCAGGACACAGCAGTTATTCTAAAGGTCCGTTAGATGGTATTACCCTGTGGACACTGTGGCAGAGATTGGAGAGGGGAACTGGAAGGAAGGAAATGGTGGGCATTAGGGATTTTGGTAGCACCAGTTTCTGCGCTGACAGGATGGCGTGGTGGGACACACACCGTGTTCATCTGAAAGGCTGGTGAAAGGGAGCTTACGCCGAGCAGGGCCTGTGTCGAGGCTCCTGCAGTCTGATTCCTTGTTCAGCAACTTTCTGTAAATTTAATTTTAGAGTAAAGAGCAGGTCTATGGTTTTTAAAACATATATTGGATCAGCAGTTCTCCTCAAGACAGTATAAAAAAATGATAGGATTAAAATGTCACCAAAGAGAGGGGAAATAAAATTCTCTATAATCCTAAAATTTAGTTGTTTGGCTGTACACAAAGCTAGTCCTGGTCTCTTAACAGTATATGATTGTCTTGCAGGCTCCCTTATGTATTTAAATGAAGCCACTCTCCTTCACAATATCAAAGTTCGGTACAGCAAGGACAGAATTTACGTAAGTATTACGTGTCGTGATGTCCAGTCTAATGATAGACGTCCTTGCAAAAAATCAACAAAATGAATATTTTCAATTCTGTTTTTTCCTATAACAGAAAATAAACAGAAATGGTAGCATTGGAAGGCTAGGAGGGTTTAGGCCTCTTTTTTTGACATTATACCTTGCTTGAGATCCGAATCACATTAATCACATTAATGTTACCTATTTTTTACCAGGCAGAGCAATAGATTTTTCTCTACATGACTGTTCATGTGCAACCATATCACAGTGTTGTATCACAAAGATCTGTTCCTGCAGGTAACTTACTTTGCCAGTAGAGTAGCTGTTAACAAAGATGGTTTTCTTTCTTCATTATTTTTGAACGAAGCAAACAGGTGCCGTCTTTGACACCTCCTAGCTCAGATGTCCATCTTAATCTTTTATATTGCTATCAAATTGCCTAATTGTACTTAATGAATTCTGACTAAATTACATTTTGTCCTTGCCATCTGCCCAGACACTGACAGCTGTGAAATAGAAGAAAGATAAGTTATCTTTCTTTTTATTTTTTTTTCTTCCAAATAGAAAGCTGGCTAGTGATAATACAAAAGTCCTACATATTTTTTAAGTTTCTGTGATAAAATAATCAACTTTTGTGATAGCATACTGTTGTAAAATGAGTTTGAGTTCAACTCTTTTATATATATAAAAAGAAAGTATAGTTATTTTCCTTTGTTGCAGTTAAATTTCTATTGTTTATGGCTTAAAATCAAGCAGCAGCTTTAAGATTAATAAATAAAAATAGCCTTTTGAACACTGCTCTGGAAAATGAATAATTAAAAAAAAAAAACAAACAAAAAAACCCCCAAGGAAGTAAAATTCTAAATCTGAACTGATTATGAGGTAGGATAGTATTTAGGTTCATAAAGCCTTTCTTCATCATAAACAAGTATTACTAATGTGTTGTCCTGAGTGGGTGTATTTTCTGAAGAAAAAAATTTAAAAATTCAATTTATATTTTACCTACTTTTCCCTTGTAACTTTAAGATACAGTTTGAATCAGCAAATTTTTTTTGCTTTTTGTTTAATGCTGGTTAACAGCATTTGTCTTGCTACTGAAATGAAAACTAATATTAGTATTTGCAGCCCTCGAAGAAATGTTTTCCTTCAGTGAAATAAGTGCTGAAAATAGAAACATCTAAGAAAATTCATATATTGTGTGTGATCCAGCCTTTTATCAGCATATAATGATACTGTGCAAATTTCAGTTTTCTAGGGATATGCTCAGTAACAAGAAACAAAAGAATTTATTCAAGCTAAAAGTTTATCTGATTTTCTTCAGACCTTTTCCTGCAAATCTACTTTTTTCTGTGATTGAGGCATCTGTTCTTCTTGTATGTAATCTGGCCATTATAACCAAGCTATGAAAGTTTGGGTTGGTTTTGTTTGTTTGTTTTGTTTTTTTCAGAAACTTTAAAAAAAGCCTTATCTTCAGTCTTCCTTATCCTATGGAAGGTTAAAAAGCAGTCTTGGATTGAGGTTCTTTTCCAACTTCTCCTCTGTGAGAGAACATTTGCATTCTGTATTTCTCACTATGGAAGCAGCCATAGCTCATTTATCTCGGCTGAATGCTTTTATTGCCTGGCTTGAGCGCGTT